>NC_083616.1:33041846-33056846 GCF_963584025.1 Labrus mixtus
CATTACACCATGCTGGCTCATTTATTCGTCCATATACATGTCAATCAATGTCGTTGTCAAGGCTGTTTCTGTTTTAATCGCTATGTGTTAAATTGATCAATCAATCAGACAAAGAGAGCTCCCAACAATGTCTGAAAATCGAGACGTTTTTATCTTCATACATTTCAAATCTGAATGAACAGAGAGTGGACAAGGCGACCTTCTCCATCGTAACAAAAAAAAAAGAACTGTGGGATTGTAGCCTCGACTGCTGGATGGAAATATCTTTGAATCTGTTATGATAGATGACACACACACACACACACACACACACACACACACACACACACTCAGCCATCGATCACTCTCTGTGAGACGGGCAGCCTTGTAGCTGCAGAGATGCTGAGTTTATCTTTTGTTGGACGTCTGAGATCTGACAGAAAACTTTGTGTGTGTCAGCACTTGACAAAACAGAGCTGGAAGGAAAATCACTGAAGGTGAAGTGTGCACATGCTCCGAGGCCTTGCTAATGTTTTGTACAAGTTAGAGAGACCGTGCAGGAGGTTGTGTTTATTAAAAACTACAAATCACTGGGTGATGGATGGTATATGCAGAGGACATCTACTTTTGTTGTTGTGATATTGAATCAGGTATCTTAAATATTGTTAGATTTTTACAAGTATCATATCAACACATTGATGGTGGCTCAGTGGTTAGTGTGCGCGCCCTGTGTATGTGTGCTGTAGTCCTCCAAGCAGGCGGCTGGGGTTCGTATCTGACCTTTGTCTCTTTTCCCGCATGTCGTTCCCCACTCTCTCTCTCTCCCTGATTTCTGACTCTGTTCACTGTCCTCTCTGTCCAATAAAGGCACAAAAATAAATATTTTAAAAAACTCTGGTATCGTGCCAACCTGAAGACCAGAGCTCACCATTTATGAGCTCAGACTGAACAACCTGATTGATTGCAGTTCCTTGAGTAGCCACTTGAGGCTGACTCCAAAAGTGAGTGAATCCCCATAGAGCCCCAAGTTCTTTTTTTTTCTTTTAAGATTTATTTTTGTGCCTTTAATGTAGAGATAGGACAGTGGATAGAGTCAGAAATCAGAGAGAGAGAGAGAGAGAGAGGGGAATGACATGAAGGAAAGGAGCCACAGGTGGGACTCGAACCTCCGCTTGGAGGAGCATAGCCCCCATACATGGGGCGCGCGCACTAACCACTGAACCACCAGCGCCCCAAAGAGCCCCAAGTCCAAATGTTTAAACTTTACAGCAAAAATAAAACTGTTTACAGCCTCTAAAAAAAAGAGATGTCAACGACCGAAACACAAACCTACCGAGCTCAGAAGGTTATTCCACAAACAAACCGGTGACATCACATTGGTTACTCCCATTTCATAAATCTTTACTTACCATGTCGACTATTTCAATCACACATATGACTCTGTTCAGGACTCCTTCCCTCAGAGCGTCAGTACCATTATGTTTCTAAAGCGGAAGACTCAATAAGAAGAACCTAATGGTTTGATGAAATGTTTGTGTGCCATCAAGTGAAGACGGCTTTATTGAAGAGCAGTTTGAATGGATGAGCTTGAATAGCCTCGGTCTTTATTGAATTTATGAGTGGGCCATTAAAAACGTCAGAGCATGACTTCATGAATAGAAAACAAACAAAGGAGCGACTGAATGGATTTATAATTGTGATCACTTTAAAATGTGAAATCGCAGTCCGTCTTCTCGTCTCGATTTGATGTGAACAAAGAAACAGGACAGAGTTAAATTTGGATGCAAAGTGCAGTTTTATGCTCCTCTTCTGAAACCCTCAGGAGTAAAGATCGAGACGTGTTTGTCCCTGGAAATGAAGCTGTTTACTCCTTTATGCTGCGTGCTATTCATTATTTCTCACCTCTGACTCCCCCAGTGAAGATAACTGGTGACTAATATGGGAGTACATGTTGGAGTCAGTCACAGTTTGAGCTGACTTTTTATTCTGAGTCAGTGTGAACATGTTGAATCTCATGAAAACACCTCCTCCTCTCTTCATTAAAATCAGCAGACTGTGATAATCATCTGCTCATTTTAACTTCATGCATTCTCCCGTTTGAGCTGCTGCTCTCTGCTACCACAGGCTGAAAAACACACGGGAAGATGCAGCTAGAGCTGAATAGATCAAATTCTTTGATTTAATCCATTAAAGGTCACATATTAAACTAAACACATTTCTCCATGTTCCTCTAGTCCGTCTACAAACCCCCCAATGATGAGAAAAGTCCATCCTCTCCGTCTTCTGCCTGCTCCACTTTTCAGAAAATGTGTGCTCAAACAGGCCGTTTGGAGATTTTCCCTTCATGACATCACAAAGGGCAGTAGCCCCTCCCCCAGGTGGGTGACACTCCCACAGCTAGGTGTTTGTTCTGTCCTCTGAGTCTGCCTTCTCACCGTAAACAATAGGACATGGAGCGAGAAAGCCAGAGACACCCAAACCCTTCCGTCCCAAACCCTTGGTCAGACACAGCTCATTTACATATTTAAAGGTACAGACACAGAAACAGCCTGTTCTGAGCAGGGCTGAAATAGAGGGGTTTATAGACATGATCAAATACAGGATCAGAGTGGATTTAGAACAAGAAACTTCACACACATGTTTTGAAGAGCTCTGACACTTATTTAAACTGAAGAAGAGGAGGAGGACATGTGACCTTTAAATTTCATCAGAAGGCAGAGGCGTGTCTTGAAAGGTGGCCAGGGGTGTCTTAAAAGCGCCTACCTTCTCTGGTCCAAACAAATCCAGAGCATTCAGGAGCAGAATCTAAAGTTAGAAGGAGGACATACTGGCTGCTGCATTGTTGTCAGAGAAGCCAGCACTTCAACATAGCATGTTTCCTTAATGTCTGATCAGATATAAAAAGTCCATTTCAGGACTTCTTTTTATACAGTTAGAGGCCGGCTCACAATCCCTCTCTGCAGTTTGATGGGTAACTAATGATGCATCTGTCAGTCAGGGTTCATTTGAGAACATTTAGTCCAATGCCATAAATCTGAAGAATGTTTAATTTAAAGATGAAGAAATCTGTCAACAGATGTTTACAACAACAACTGTCAGCAAGTTTATCTGAATCATTCCCCACCAGAGATCTAATGAAGATGAAATCATTTAGTGTTTAGAAGTTAACGACGTGGAACACAAACAGTTTGTTGATCTGTATGATTTATTTTGTCTGATCGGAGGCTGCATCATCACCTCCCTCCTTGTCTTTCTCTTCCACAGCTGCCTCAATGTTTACCCTCTCTCAGCTCTTCTCTGTCTGAGTCACCTTCACCGTCCCTGTTAATCACGGCTTCACCTGAGGGAAGCTCTTCCTCTGTTCCTCCTCTCTGCAGATCCGCTCGTCGCCTCCATCTGCCCTTCACCTCCACCGCTGAATTACAATCGAGGGATCAAGACGGGAAAAAAAAGGAAAAGAAGGAGCTGAGCACAGCGGAGAAATAAATCAAGAAGGAGGAGGACGCTGTGTGTGTGTGTGTGTGTGTGTGTGTGTGTGTGTGTGTGTGTGTGTGTGTGTGTGTGTGTCTTCAGGTGGACACATGCTGGTCTCTCTGACTGTGCTCCTAATACTTCATGTCTAAGATTAGAAGCGACACCGACGGTAGATTGGATTATTAGATTTATTTTATTGCCTTTGCACAGAGAGCGAGTACGGAGACGACCTGAAACAAAACAAGTTCATGTTGTATTGTCTGACCGCCTTCTTATCAGACATTTTTCAATCTGTCTGATCGTAGACTGTGTGTAGAAAGGGGACGTAGCCTTTAGTTTACGACTTAGGGGCCTGATTAACAAAATGATTTACAGCCCTGACTAAACCTGCACAGAGGAGTCAGAGAGACATGTAACACATGCAAAGGGTTAAAAACACCACTACCTGCGCTGCAGAGCAAACAGCGTCTCTGTGCATTGGTGCCGTTTAGTACGGTGGCCGGTAGACATGTAGGTCCGGCAGCGGTTGAAACAACATACATTTAGACAAACGTGCAGCAAATTGAGAAACGTGCCACATTCAAAAGAAAATGCAAACTTTCAGAACAAGTGCAACGGCTGAAACGCACTGCAGATGAAACAAAACGTGAAACATACTGCATCAACTGCAACTAGACAAACGCTAAGGAGAGCAGTTGCATCGTTCAGTGACACAGAACATCAGTATTACTGCAATAAGGATATTTAAAGCGACTCTGGCCTGCACCTTGACACCGGGGACAAGAAAGCCGGGCGAGCGGTGGTTTGGTGGCTGCAGGCCCAGCTCCTGCAGCCACATGTCCGATGTGTCCTTGGGCAAGACACTTAACCCTGAATTGCTCACGCTGCTTTGTCGTCGCCCCTCCAGCATGTGGCGCTCTAGGCGAACGCCTATATGGCCTATGACAAGAGCCGGCCCTGACAAGCTCAAGCAATCATATCATCAATAATATCATTAAGTTAGTAGGTATTCATGAAAGAGCTGGGTCTTTAGCTTTTTCTTAAAGGTGCAGAGGGACTCTGTAGATCACATGGAGTTTGGAAGTTCATTCCACCACCGGGGGGCGACAGAGGAGAAGAGTCTAGTCAGAGACTTAGGACCCTGTTGTGAAGATCAGATGCAACCTGGGGGGGGGGGGGAGGGGGGAGTGTAGACCTGGATCAGAGAGTTAAAGTGAGGAGGAGCTGTTTTTTCTGTTGCTGTTTTGTCAGCAAGCAGCAGAGTTTTAAATTTGAGTTTATGATTTCATTCTCTAATTTTGAGTCTTCATCGGCACAGCATGATGTTCATTTAGTAAATCATTTATGAGTCAGAGAGACCAGACAGCTGGAGTAGAATAAGTGTGGGGCTGTGAACCTTCCTGTCTTTATTTTGTTTGGTAAAAATGGCAACACAAATAACATGCACTCATAACTCCAACAACATTTAGCAGCCATTGAATTTCATTTTCCTACACGTTGTTAAAGTTGAATGAATCCTCTGTGATCCTTCGGGACACTGAATGTTTACTCTCCTAAATTTAATGAGTGAAAAATTCAGAGGCGTAATCTAAATGCAAAGCAGGGATTCCTCCTGGTTTAATCAGCAGGTGATGAATAACCCTGAATACTAAATTATGCCCCAAACTCTGCGTTTGACTAAAACAAACTGTGTGGGGGAGAATTCATTAATAACACGAGTTCAGACTAAATATTAGTCCTGTGTAAGCAGATCTTTGTGCTCCAAGACTTTTAAAAAACTTTAGTGTACTAACAACAAATGTACACAAAGGTTCCTTACATTCAAAGACGAATGGTGCATTCGATTTACCTCGGAGGTCGGATGTCGGAGCTGGGAATATTGTTACAGCCGAGTTAACCTCGTTCCGGATAAGAGTGGGAACAAGTGGAACAAACAACATGGATGTCTCCAGGAGTACCTTTGTTTTGTTAGCTAACACCAGACGATAACGACATGACAACATGACAACAGATTGAACTTTAATAACAATAAAACAAGACTGAGTTTCCAATAAACACTTTAATGTGCAGCTCAAACTTCACTGTTGATGCACGTAGCAGCCATGTTGGATTTGAGCACAGGCTCCTCAAGTTCCTCCGAGTTTCCGAGTCCAACTTGTGACTTCAGGGGCCGTTCCTGATGACGTATCAGACTGGCAACTTGGAATTTCTCCGACTTCAGAGAACGCACCCTAAAGTTACCTGTTTAAATAACTGAAATAAATGTTCCTGTTTAGTTTGATCTGCCTCTCATACACTCCAGATTTCTTCAGACTCTCTCTCTTAGATCAACAGGTCACGATAACGACTTGCTAGTTTGACAGAAAAGGCAACAAGTTTAGGAATAAGATTAACCAGGCTAGCTTGGAGGTAACTGATGCTGGGTTAAGATTACTTTAAATGAGACGCCAAAAGGACTTTACAAACGTCGGTATTTGCCGACTTGTGGATTTGAACAGCGTGCAGATGACGGTCAATTTCATGTGGATAAAAAAGCTACAAAACTAGCTTCTTCTTTCCACGTTTGTGCCGAGCTGTAGACGTGTTTGTACATTATTTTGCAGAGTAATCTCTGCATGATAGTAGTGAATTAAGGCCTTTCTTTAACTGTATTCCTATGTCACTCAACCACTGCTGCTCTCTCTCTCTCTCTTGCTCGTGGCAGTTTTAGACTCAAGGAGATGGCCTACTAGCCAGACAGCAACATCTACAGGCGTGGAGGTCATTGTGATGAGAGGAATTTAACGTTTTGAATCCATTAAATGTTTTGATGTGAGGGTTCAGAAAATCAATATATGTTGAAAAAAATATTGTGATACTTTGCTGTATTGATTTTTTTTTGCCATAGTCCTGAGTTGGACTTTAGACCATGGGGCTTTATGGGGATCGCCTCACTTTTGGAGACAGCCTCGAGTGGACACTGGAGGAACTGCAGTATTTGGTATTTCTGCAGTATTTGGTAAGTACTGGAGGTCTCCATGCAATAAAAGCCTAAATTAGATCTCTCTGCCCCCCAATTAGCACAGACTCTGTCATCCGCCATTTAAAGAATATAGAAACCCGGACAGGAAGTCATACAAAGAAACACACAGTGCATCCGGTCAATTTCAAAATAAAATACAACATACGAGCTTGCGGTCGTATTTTTACTCATTTTATCAGCATGACGTCAAAACAGGCACAGAACAAACAACAAATCATCCTCAGAAAGACAACATGTTAGAATGTTTATCTCTTTATTCCCGCGTGATCTTGCAGTAGAGGAAAACATAATTCTGCTTACCGCGAGCTGTTTATTGACGAGCCAATCAATAGCTGTCAATACCGAGCTCCACTGGTTTGAGCTTCTCACCAGAGTAGTCATCTTTTTTAAAATCATAAATATAAAAATATTCCAGAGTTTGTGTTTTATTAAAAAAAGGAAAGTAGTAATCATTCATTTCATGCCTCATGTTTCCAGCAGAAATGTATTTCACACATTAGTGCAGAGGAGTCTGCTCCTGTTCACCGTGGTCACCCTGAACACTTGAGCTCATTACAGGCTGACGTGTGAACTGATATGCGTTTCATGTGTGTGTATAGTGGACCCGGCCGCTGATGTGTTTTCCTCTCGCCTCTGCAGCCTGCGGCAAACATCCCGAGGCCAGAGGAAGAAAGACCACATGAAGTCCTGAATTAGATGGAGCTGTAAATATTTGATGATCTGCTGCGTGTTTCCTGCAGCTTAACGGGCGTCCAAGGTCAGCACAATCTGCAGCCTCACACACTGTCACACACACACACACACACACACACACACACACACAGAGTAAATACAGACAAACACAAACACAGGGAACACACACGTGCATGTATGCAGGCTGATACAGATGTTTACAGTCCGTGTACAAAGAGAAACGAGGACACAAACAAACAAACACTCTGGCAATCACAAAGGTCTGTTTCCACTCTAGTTGTGTTTCTATACTTGTGAGGACCTTTAGCTTGATCAAATATTCTTCACCATCTCCTGGAATCTATGCTTTCTCCTCACATAGACGTTTGCACTGAACATTTTTTCCATGATACTAGCTGAACCCTCCAAAAATATCCAAGAAATGTTGCCACACAAACATTTTGGTACAGTGCAATGTCTTCATATTTACCTGATAGGTCACAGTGTGTTGGAGTTGATGGAGTATTGTCAAACAATCTGAAATGTGCATCAGGTGTGCCTCAAGGTTCTTTGTTAGGCCCCCTTTTATTCAGTCTTTATATTGATATTTTAAACTGCAAAGAAGCTGTGTCTTTATTCTGTGGTTTTTCTTTTAAAATGAACCAACATTTAAAGAACTGGTGAACATTTCAAGATGCACAATTTGAACATCTTTCTTTATTATTTGGTTTCAAAATACATTCAACTGATGCTGGGAATTTTCTGGACTGTTTTTGGTTGTAGTGTTACCCCGTCAAAAGGGACCTGAATTTTTTTGTGGGTGGGTTTGGGGTCATTGTTCAGTTGATAATGGCCCTGTATGATGGGGTCTTAAAGGGTGATCAGACCCGGTATTGACATTCGAGTGCAGGGTGATCAGATCACAAGTAGCAGAGGTTCTCACCTTGCCCGGTCAGGCTCCTCCACTGACCACTGGAGATCACATCTGCTTCAAATGTTAATCATCATGGAGCCACGTACATCACTTTAAAAGACTTGGCCAAAAATCATCTTTTTAAGCTCACTATAAGGCCGTTAACACTTGCAGAAAGCTCTTGATATTTGCCGGGAGGAGCTGCATGTGTGAACGCAAACAGCCAAATTTATCACTCAGAATTCACCCGGAGATTCTCCTCCAGCCTCCTCGTATTTATTCTGCAGAAAATCAGTGCATAGAGTGGCATGATCTAGACATTTCAGGAGTGCAGATGTGAAAACGCCTTATCAATACCTTTCCTGAGAAACAATGCTTTAGGAGACTTCGAAGCTGCATGACATAAAACAAATAAATCCATTACACTAGAACAAATGGCAAAGTTTAAAGTATAAATATATACATTTAAATACTGTACAAGAGCTCGGTGTAAAGGGGGGCAGGGTCTAAATGCCTCCTCAGGTTTATGCTAGTTTAGAACTAAATCCCGCCTTAATGTAGAAGGTAGGGTTTTATTTTGAAAGTAAAGTGACACAGAGGCTAGCAGACTATTTAGAAAAGAGTTGTTTGATAGATACATCAGTACAGAAAGCAGGAGTGCAAGGTTTTTGCAGCATAGATGACAGTAGCCGGATTTGGCCCCTGATTCAGGCGGCTAAAAGGGTCAACATGTGATGATTTTAGGTTTCGTTTTTGTTTACTTCAGGGAGTTTTCCCGCCAAAAATAGAAAAGACCAATCAGAGAGCATTTTACTCGTGCATCACACATTTAAGTCCGCTTGTAAATGTCCCAGTGTGAACACAAACCAACCTTGAGGTAATTAAGCAACAAATTGGTCCATGATTCAGACCAGAGCAAACGATCAAAGGTGTGAAAACGCCCTTCTAGTGAAAAGCCAGAAAAGAAAGAGAGAATGAGTCTGAGGGGTTTTCTGCAAGTTCATAGTCTCCTAACAAGTTAAAAAAGTGTAAAGGTATTTATTTTCTCCATAACTTAATTGATAAAAATCATCTCTGAAGGTTTTTTGAGGAATATCTAAATGTAGTGTTCGGTTCTTAGGAGTCTAAAAAAGGTATTTTGAGAGTGAACAAGAGGGTCCTCCAAAGCCACACCTTCAGAACATCAGTCTGGAGTATCATCAGTTTGACGACTGAGGGGGGACGACGACTCTGTGACACCAGGACAACAACAACAGTTAACGACTCAAGAAATAGCATTAGCATACTAATGACCCACAGGGGCTTATATTCCAGCTCTGTCCACCAGTCAGACCAGAACTGAAGAGGCTGTTGGA
This sequence comes from Labrus mixtus, assembly GCF_963584025.1. Lineage (NCBI taxonomy): Eukaryota > Metazoa > Chordata > Actinopteri > Labriformes > Labridae > Labrus > Labrus mixtus. The sequence goes on from NC_083616.1 coordinate 33,051,262, forward strand.
TCAGAAGCAACCTGTATTCAAGACCAGAGACTTAGTCAAGACTCCAGATTAAACTCTGAATCCTCTTCAGGCGATCGACCATCGGATCAACCAGGACTCTGAACCCTTACAAGAGGAAGACCCTCCAGCTGCTCCGTCTGTTTGACCTCTGAACTCTAACAAGAGGAAGACCCTCCAGCTGCTCCGTCTGTTTGACCTCTGAACTCTAATAAGAGGAAGACCCTCCAGCTGCTCCGTCTGTTTGACCTCTGAACTCTCTCCTCTGATATCATGGATGCTGTGCCGGTGGATCGACAACTCAGCGATGAAAGGCTTGTTTACTCCAGGGAGAAGCTTCTCTCTCTCCAAAAAACGGGACAAGGCGTTATCCACCCCGTACCTGTAGTACGGAAGCGGAGGATGAGAGGCTGCAGAGCCGGAGCGAAGATGCAGGCGAAGCAAGCAGCGAAGGCACTAGCCCTCCTTTCTCTGGACATTTTAGGACAACGGGAACTGTGAAGCTACGAGATAACAAGTGTACCGATAACACGGACCTCCAGAGATTCACTAAAGTGAGAGTGGACAAACACTAAAAGCAGCAGGAACTTGCAGATGGTGCAAACCAAGGACATGTTGTGGTCGAGAAGATCAGATGAAGCAGGGACGTCAAGTTGAAAGTGGAAGATCTACTGCCAAGGGAGTTCTCGCACGCCATTTCTGCTTGTGTTAGCATTGCTCCACTGGCGGACAAATGGACGCCATTCCACCGTCATAGGTTTCAAGCACAACATCCAGAAGCATCCATCGGCCGTGTGTCCACCTAGTGTTGCTTTTTTCACCTCCTACAGATGGTGTCTTGTATCCTCTCTGCTCCATGTCTGCTGGGCTGAAACAATCTGAACTATAAAACATGCAGGAAAAAGAAACGGTCATACAGCGGCTGTCGTCAACAGACTGTTTGCACAGACACTGGGCCTAAGGAGACTTGAACAGAGGGCACATTACTTCCCTCATGTTGTTTTCTTGCTCCTCAGTTGACCTGCAAAAGAGACTCGAGGATAAAGACGTTAGAAATCCTTCGTTCCATGATGTCAGGTACGGATGCTGACTTCAGAGAAACACTCATCAAAAATATATATATTTTATTTGATATAAGAGAGGATTTGTATTTTTTTTACAGTAATCTACCGTAGACATGTGAATGTTTACTTTGGTGTTTCACTGTGAAATAAAATAATGAAACAAACTGCTGCTTTATGTGATGCCATCTTTATTTAAATCATCCTGCAGGAACTTCTCATTTTTCATCAGTCGGCTGCATTAACTTTAAGATATTCTATGTTTTCTGCAGATCAGCGCTGTAGTATTTGAACTCTATTTGTCATAAAGCAATGGTTCTCAACTGGTGGGTCGGGACTCAAAAGTGGGTCAAACATTTAGAGATCGAGACCGAGTGAAGACTAAGACCATGAATATCATTGAAAAATAAACAAAAAATATCCTTTCAGTGGTGGTCTTGACCAGTCTTGATTTAAAATCCAGAGTCCGCCCAGTCTGGGACTGAGACAAGTTGCTTTTGATTTTGAGTTGAAAACAAAACCTTCAAAAAGTTCAACGGACCCAAGACCCATATGGTGGAATTTAGGAGTGAGGGAGTTGGATGACTATAGAAGCTCTTAAATGTCTTTCTGTCTGTTTTCTGCAGGTCAGCGCTGTAGTTTTTGAATTCAAAGCTCACAAAATACTCGGGGTGTACTCTGGTTCAATGTCGTCACCAGCTCATTGTTCAGGCGAGAACGATCCTTAATGGGAGGTTGTGATTGGCCTAAGGAGATTCATTGATCCTTCATGTTGTTTTTGTCACACCTACAGTAATGATGTCATGAATGAAGTCGTGGAGTAGACAGACATTTTCATAGGCTGGATTAGACCAGGTGATGAAAACAGGAAACAGAGTGAGCGATGTGACTCAGTATGAGCGTGCAGAATCATCTTGACTGAAGCTTTTAGGAAATGGGGAACAGCACCGCAGATCTTTGAGGATGTGATTGGATGAAATTTTTCTATGGATTTGAGTCGTTGAGGATTCTTGTTGATGCAGTCGGAGAGAACAGTCGACCTTTAGATGGTGAGAAATAAGAATCAGAAAGACTTGTTTGTTAGTTGGTGGTCTGACAGATGCGTAGATTGTGGCTGCTTTGTGTACTATACGCTCTTTTCTAATCAACTAAATGAGTTAACGTTCTGCAGAAATGTTGAATGTTTTAATCCAGCTCTGACTCACGTCCCGTCTCCTGTCTTTAAAGAAGAAGGGTAACCTTGGAAGTAAGATGTGAAACAAAGAGCAGACTGACAAACACAGCGTCTCATGATCAGCCCTTCAGGCTGATAAATCTTCTATTTCGGGCGGTCGTTAGGGCCGGTGCAGCCTCACCTGGGAATTACCTGAGAGCCTCAGAGCGCTGATAAATCACAGCAGAGAGACGAGATGAGCCAACGAAGCTGCCTCGCTCGCCCTCTCTCTCTCTCTCTCTCTCTCTCTCTTTCTCTCTCTCTCTCGCCCTCTCTCTCTCTCTCTCTCTCTCGCTCGCCCTCTCTCTCAGCCTGCAGAAGGTAAAAACAAAGACGTGGGACACAGTGGGATGAAAATAGTGACAAACTGTTCACATGGCAGCGTGGTTACCCTCCTCCTCTCCCTCCTGCTTTTTTTTTTTTAAACACGGCTGCACTGCGGCGTTTGTTAGCAGTAAACAGCCCGGGTTGTTTGGCCGAAAAATACCAACAGGAGGAGACGGCTAAAAGGAGCCACATCAATATTTCAGAGACTGAAATAACAAAGAGGAGGACAGTGGCTTTTAGAGTGACATTATGAACGTGTGTGTGTGTGTGTGTGTGTGTGTGTGTGTGTGTGTGTGTGTCTGTGTCTGTGTGTGTGTGTGTGTGTGTGTGTGTGTGTGTGTGTGTGTCTGTGTGTGTGTGTGTGTGTGTGTGTGTGTGTGTGTGTGTGTGTGTGTGTGTGTGCGTGCGTGTGTGTGTGTGTGTGTGTGTGTGTGTGTGTGTGTGTGTGTGTGTGCGTGTGTGTCTGTGTGTGTGTGTGTGTGTGTGTGTGTGTGTGTGTGTGTCTGTGTGTGTGTGTGTGTGTGTGTGTGTGTGTGCGTGTGTGTGTGTGTGTGTGCGTGTGTGTCCGTGTCTGTGTGTCTGTGTGTGTGTGTGTGTGTGTGTGTGTGTGTGTGTGTGTGGCAGGGCTTACTGACAGAGCTGTGTTTGACTCAATGTTTTGGTAACATGCATTCTCAATAATCTTCTCTTATTAACACCTCATTACATGATCCTGGCAGGTAAAGTGTTGAACTACATGACGCCATGTGGAACCCTAACCCTAACCCTCGACAGGAACGTTTACTTTGGTTAGAGGGGAGAACCGTCATCAAGACCCTAATACATACACACCTTCAAACTGACTCCTTAAAGTGGACTTCAGAGAGGAAGGTTTATTTTCAGTCACCCAAAAACACCCAAGAGGAGCAGGCAAAAGAGAGGCAAAGAACTCACTGGGAAACTGTTAGGACATGGAGGAAACCTTGTTCTAACCTCTCTCCATTTTTCAAAAGCATCTCCAATATTGATCCTAGTTTGAGCACGTTTCTGCTCGTGGAGCTTATTAGAAACATGCAGAGGCTTTTTAGGTCGGGTACAATCACTTCTATCTGAACCACTTCTCTTGCCCGCTTCCATCACTGCAACACCTGTTGACCTGATAACTGCTCTCATATCTGACAAACTGAGGGGCGTCCAAAACGGCCATGTGGGGGCGTGTCTTAAAAGCGCCTACCTTCTCTGGTCCAAACAAATCCAGAGCATTCAGGAGCAGAATCTAAAGTTAGAAGGAGGACATACTGGCTGCTGCATTGTTGTCAGAGAAGCCAGCACTTCAACATGTTTCCTTAATGATCAGATAGTAAGATACCTTTATCATCTCACTCTCTACACATCTCACTGATTGGTCCTTTAAGTCTCTTAAATTATTTATTAGCAGAGTTTGTTTAGGTGCACTTTGCTTCTATTGTTACTCCTCGAGTCCGGCTTCTTCTAAAGCATAAATACAGGTGGACGGACCAGGACCATGTGAAGAATAATCGTCATGTGGTGTCTCTTATATTCTATCTCATTTATAAGCAGAAGAAAGAGCAGCGAGTGGATCAGGATGGACTCGAGTTTGGTTAATCCTCTGTGATGGATGGGGATCACATCCTGGCTCTGGTTCAGAATCTCTTCACCCGGCTGCCAAAGAGAAGAGACCAACCTGTGTTTAAATAATGTGCAGTGATTTAACATTGATTTACTTCAGAGTAGAAATAAAAAACCTTCTAAATGAGCCAGTTTACAGCTCAGTGGTCCAGATGGTGCCGATTTAATTTGATCAACCAGATGTCCTCAGACTCTTCCTGTGTGTGTGTGTGTGTGTGTGTGTGTGTGTGTGTGTGTGTATTCTAAAACAGAAACCCTGACAGTTTCACGTCAGACGTCATGTTTCCTCTCAGGCAGATGGTTCACACAGGGAAGAAGTCCTTCAGCAAATAAAGAAACAGACTTTCAGGGACGCTCTGAAAGTTTTAAGGATTCTCTGCAGAGTCTCTCTCGTGTGGATTCACTTCAAGCTCCTGTTTTTATTTCCTGCAGCTGACACAGTTATATATATTTATATTCATTTCAAATGATTGAGATGTTTTCAGGAGTGGAGATGTGAAAACGGCAATGATGAAGCTGTTTCTCACACTTTTCTGCTCCTTCATTTTATGTGCTTTTACTGGGGTCGTTTACATTATAATAAGGTTTAAAGTGATGTTGAATTAGGGGGCGTGAGTGACAGGTGGGAGCTGTTAGGTGTCACCTCAGCTAATTCAGTCTCTGACCTTTGACCTCTGGGCCGTGTTTGTGCTGTACAGAAAATACATGCTGGGTGTTATTAGGACGAAGAGATCTGATGAGTCAGCAGCAGATTAAATGACATGTTGAGACAGAGTTCAGCTCTGCAGACACTAATCTCATCATCGAAACCCAAGAGACCAAAGTGATCCTGGTTCAGTGTGTCTGAGAGGAGGACACATTGTTTACCTCGGCTCAGACACGATGTAGAGCTCTGAAGAACCATGATTTGATTCTGCGTCATACTTTGTCTTTATTTATGAACATCTGCATTTTGATTGACCCTCTTACATCGCTGCAGAGTGAGATGAATGATGTGTGTGTGTGTGCAGTATGTCTTCATTTCTGTGACTCCTCCCATCAGCTCACATCAGACTGACTGACAATCAGGGGAAATAAAACAAACCTGAAATGAGGCGACTGGAGCTGCACTGACAACACCTCCTTTCAATTAGCAGATTATTCAAGATGTAAGATTTCCTGTTACCAGCTCTGACCTGCAGTATGCTGCACTCTCGCTTCAGACCCAGCATCACCTGTAAGCTCCACCTGTAGGCTCCACCTGCAACATCCACCTGTAGGCTCCACCTGTAAGCTCCACCTGTAAGCTCCACCTGTAGGCTCCACCTGCAGCATCCACCTGTAGGCTCCACCTGCAACATCCACCTGTAGGCTCCACC
>NC_083616.1:33061846-33066846 GCF_963584025.1 Labrus mixtus
TGAGCGTGTTTGTGTAATCCTGTAAGAGAATTATTCACACTTGTTTCACTCTTACAGTGTTAAGAGTGAGTGTTGTCTCTGTCCCCCTCACAAACACTTTGTGAGTGAAACATAGTCGTGTCTTTGTGCGTGTGAATGGACGCAGCCCGGCTGAGCACCGAGTCCAGTTCAGAGAAGATAAAGAGTGTCTGCAGAGAGACAACAGCTCCCTGTGCTGCTTCTTCTTCTTCTGCTGTTTGAGTCTGAATAACTGTTCACTATGAACGCTCAAAAAACACCCATGATGCATCTGGAGCTCAGTTTGTGCTCTCGCTTTAGAACAGTTAACAAATCACAGTGCTGGAGTTCCTTCAGCCAGAAACAACAATCGAGCAGAAAGTCAGTTTAGGTTTGAATAAAAACTTAACGAGGGGTTTAGTTTCAGCTCAGTCTGAGGTCATCAGTCCAGTTCTGAGGTCTTTACACTGGCTCCCAGTCTGTCAGAGAATAGACTTTAAAATCCTGCTGCTGGTTTATAAAGCGCTTAAAGGTTTAGGCCAAAATACATTAGTGACCTCCTAATTAATTCTGAACCATCCAGACCGCTCAGGTGGTCTGGGACAGGTCTGCTCTCTGTCCCCAGAGTCAGAACCAAACATGGAGAAGCAGCGTTCAGTTTCTATGCTCCTTATATCTGGAACAAACTCCCAGAAAACTGCAGGTCTGCTGAAACTCTCAGCTCTTTTAAATCCAGGTTGAAGACTCACCTGTTTACAGCTGCCTTTCATTAAACAGCTTAAAGATTTTAAACTTTAACTCTGCACTGTAACTTTGAACTCTTTTTATATTTTTACTTTATTTCAATTAATTTCATTTGAGTTTTTTTTATTTGAACATATGTTCAGATTCAATAATTCCAGTGATTTTTTTATTTTTTAATGTTCTATTTTAATGTTTCTTTTCTTTCCTCTGTCATGATGCTTTTGATGTCTTGTGTGAAGCACTTTGAATTGCCTTGTTGTTGAAATGTGCTACAGAAATGAACTTGCCTTGACTTCAGCGCCATGTTGAAGTCTAAACTTTTACTGTTTCCTCAAAAAGAGATAAAAATATCTCCAAGCCACAGCTTCCTATGTGAGTCCTCTCTGGGTGGAGCACAGTTTGTTCCACCCAGAGATCGTGCACTGTTGACACTTTGTGCTTCTTCTTTTTTGGATTAGTGTAATAACTTAAGCCGCCCATCCAAAGAGCGCGTCACTGCAGTGTTGTTATCACGTTCCCTTACATAGAGGACCCAAACGCAGACAAGCCAAAGTGTTTCTGCAAAAACAGCAACAGCTAAAGGCTAACGGGAAATTAAGTACTCAATTTGGAGCTAGCAAAAATTTAAAAAAAGGGCTGAAACAGGGACAATTCAGAGAAAACAAAGCCAGCCAGCACTTCAACATGTTTCCTTAATGATCAGATAGTAAGATACCTTTATCATCTCACTCTCTACACATCTCACTGATTGGACCTTTAAGATGAATGTAGATGTCTGATTTCATACAGTTTCAATTGTTTTCAACATTAACCAATGAAAATACAAGTAAATATGGAAAGAAGTAATCCTCTGGACCGGTGGAAAACTTGATAATTTAAAGACTGGAGTTGTTTCCAGATCATGAGGCCAGAACAAAAATATTCAATGAGAAATCTGCTGGCCTCTTTTTATCTACATCTCTCCTTTTTCTCAAAATCTCAGGTCTATATTTAGCCGAGGGAATAAATATCCGTCAGTGTTTTCTGAGTGTAATCGGTCCCCGGAGCTGGAACATAATCAAACCCTGCTGATAGCTGAGGATCAGAATAGAATAGAGTTTCTGCAGAGGAGGTCACAAAAACATTCCTTGGACGACTCCCATGCAAAGAAAACTCTTCTTTTTCTTCAACAGGATAAAGTGAAAATGAAATGTTTGCAGCTGCAGGGCCGTCATCAATTAACTTTTAAACATGATCTCACTGAGACGTGAGCAGGTGGATGAAAGACATTTAAAGGGTTAACCGTCTCTGATTGTGTTTTTTCCTGTTTTGCTGAAAGCATCGTGTAATCTTGTGATCAGTCATCAGTCATTTCCTCCTACATTCACTATCTCACATCACAGTGTCTCAACATTTAGGTCAGGAGGTCGATAAGACTTTTTTAATGAGTAATGGAGAAGATATACACGATATCTTTATAAAGAATTTTAAATTTTGACAAACTCACATGACGGGCAAAATCTCCTGGAGACCTTCAGCGTCAGATTTGAGATAAGTTTGAGATATATTTGATTAAAGGTCACATTTAAAATCCTCTTCTCCATGTTCCTCTAGTCTGTCTACAAACCCCCCAATGATGAGAAAAGTCCATCCTCTCCGTCTTCTGCCTGCTCCACTTTTCAGAAAATGTGTGCTCAAACAGGCCGTTTGGAGATTTTCCCTTCATGACATCACAAAGGGCAGTAGCCCCTCCCCCAGGTGGGTGACACTCCCACAGCTAGGTGTTTGTTCTGTCCTCTGAGTCTGCCTTCTCAGCGTAAACAATAGGACATGGAGCGAGAAAGACCGAGTACACCCAAGCCCTTCCAGGGAGGGGGCGTGGTCAGACACAGCTCATTTACATATTTAAAGGTACAGACACAGAAACAGCCTGTTCTGAGCAGGGCTGAAATAGAGGGGTTTATAGACATGATCAAATACAGGATCAGAGTGGATTTAGAACAAGAAACTTCACACACATGTTGAAGAGGAGCTCTGAGACTTATTTACACTGAAGAAGAGGAGGAGGATATGTCACCTTTAAATTTCATCAGAAGGCAGAGGTGTGTCTTGAAAGGTGGCCAGGGGTGTCTTAAAAGCGCCTACCTTCTCTGGTCCAAACAAATCCAGAGCATTCAGGAGCAGAATCTAAAGTTAGAAGGAGGACATACTGGCTGCTGCATTGTTGTCAGAGAAGCCAGCACTTCAACATGTTTCCTTAATGTCTGATCAGATATAAAAAGTCCATTTCAGGACTTCTTTTTATACAGTTAGAGGCCGGCTCACAATCCCTCTCTGCAGTTTGATGGGTAACTAATGATGCATCTGTCAGTCAGGGTTCATTTGAGAACATTTAGTCCAATGCCATAAATCTGAAGAATGTTTAATTTAAAGATGAAGAAATCTGTCAACAGATGTTTACAACAACAACTGTCAGCAAGTTTATCTGAATCATTCCCCACCAGAGATCTAATGAAGATGAAATCATTTAGTGTTTAGAAGTTAACGACGTGGAACACAAACAGACAAACAGAATTATTTAAACTGAGAAGAGGAGGAGGATATGTCACCTTTAAAACTAATCACAGGGTGAAAGTCAGGCTCTAAAAGTATCATGCTGCTGTGGTAAACATCAGGAATCCTCAAAGTTTGATCATTTTAACACTTCTTCAGAAGGCTGTCAAACGTTGAAACACTTTCATACTTTTTCGATATTAAGTGTTAAAAATATCCAAAACTTTTTATGAACTATGACCTGCTCCTGTCTGTCAGGTTTCTGCAGGCGTTCATGTAAAAGACTCTTCCTCTAACCATAAACTCTTCTTCATTTACATCTTGAATTCATTAAACGGTCTGGCATGTTTGTGATAACTCTACATTAATATGAGCTCCTCCTCTGCAGGTTTCAAATGGTTCGGGAGCCTCACCAACCTTTCAACCCGCCGCCCGTCAGAGAAGTCCAACGTCAAGGCGACCCAAGAGCATGATGGTAGCGTCAGCAGTGCCAAGTCAACAGCGAGGGAGCAGTCTGTGGACGACATGGAGCCCAGCCTCCTCAGCCCCAGCTATGCCCGCTCAAACCAAATGTACACACACGTGGGCACGGTGCCCCGCAGCCAGCGGCAGAAGAAGAGCAGCAGGGGGCTGAAGGAGAAGAAGAAGAAAGAGGAGGAGGAGGGGGAGGAGGAGGGGGAGGGGGGGAGTCAGTGGAAGGCGGGGGAACATGTCCGAGACTCTCCTCTGCTCAGTGCCCTCTCCAGCCTCAACCTGACCAGCCTGGACCGAACACAAACGGGGTCTGGATCCAGCCGACCGCTACCCGCAAAACCGACCCCCAGCTGGGCTTCACCTTTGACCTCTGCACCTGAGACCTGCCTGCAGGACCCTACAGACCCCGTTAAGAGCCATGAGGCATCATCGAGCATTCAGGATCTATTAGAAACTGGAAAACCTGAAAGAGAGTTTCTGAACATGGCAGCCAGCGGCCACAGAGTGGTCTCACCTCAGGATCTGTACGTGCCGATGGACCCGATCGCTGAATCAGCTCGCAGCCACGTGGTCGAGCAGACGGAGAGACAGCGAGGCGTCACGGGGAAACAGGAAGCTACGCAGACTGGGATCGGCTCGCAGGAAGTTAAAAAAGTCGACAGGTGAGCAAACTGATTTATTAAAACCTTCAAGAAGCAGCAGGTTTTAAAAAAAGTGTCTGGTGCTCAATGCACAAAATATTTAATTATTATTTTACAATATTTTAAGAGCTGAGTTTCAGCTTGTTAACAAAAAGAAAGTGGACGGCTGCACGAGGATGAACATAAATTTGACATTGACTCTCTCCCCATCTTCAAATCCAGACTCAAAACTCATTTGTTCAAGATCGCCTCCTCACTGTGACATTTTAACTGTAATTACACTGTCCTACATTTCATTTCTTTATGCTGCTTTTATCCATCGCTGTTTTTAAATGTTGATTGTTGTACAGGGTCCTTGTGTGTCTTGAAAGGCGCTTATAAATAAAATGTATTATTATTATAATAAATGAAGAGAGACTTGAATTCAGGAGAGGTTTGCAGGTTTCTTTAGAGGATGATGTCATTACTGATCATTACTTTAAAAAAAAGTCCTAAAAACAATGAAAACAAAACAAAAAATAGAAAAGAAAAATTATCTTAAAATTTCAGAATCTTGAAACAATAAAATAAATATAATAATTATTGTTTATTCTTAATAAACAGATATTTATT
>NC_083616.1:33069346-33071846 GCF_963584025.1 Labrus mixtus
AGAACGTCCTGAGGAAACACAAAATCAGAAGTAAACACAAATAATTATAAGTTCATTGTGAACCATAGCTGCTGATTCTTTTCTCATGCAGTCTGTTTTACTGGTGCGTTCACATCTGTGTGTGTGTGTGTGTGTGTGTGTGTGTGTGTGTGTGTGTGCCCTCAGAGTTAGTGATGGGAACAAAAGGTCACCTCCCCTGAAGTTTCTCACTGAAATATGCAGCACATTGAGAAAGAGCAGAGTGGCCCTAATAAAACGTTGACGTGCAGATTCTACATTCAGGATGTTTTTATTTAACTTCAGTTTGAAGCTTCTGTGATCCCCTCGTCGAGTTCTGTGACTCCCCGAGCCGTCAGAGTTGATGAGAAGCCAGCCGGTGAGATCACAGACATTCTTCTGCGTCCTCCCTGGAGAAGAGTTGTTGTGTTGCAGGCCGTTGCTGGGTGGTGTCAGATTTACTCACTGCTGCTGTCAGAGAGTTATGCAACAGGACGGGCAGATACACAACTCTACTACTACTAATGCTACTAATGCTACCAATGCTACGAATGCTACCAATGCTACCAATACTACTAATGCTACTAATGCTACCAATGCTACTAATGCTACCAATGCTACCAATACTACTAATGCTACTAATGCTACCAATGCTACTAATGCTACTAATGCTACTAATGCTACCAATGCTACAACTACTACTAATGCTACTAATGCTACTAATGCTACCAATGCTACGAATGCTACCAATGCTACCAATACTACTAATGCTACTAATGCTACCAATGCTACTAATGCTACTAATGCTACCAATGCTACAACTACTACTAATGCTACTAATGCTACTAATGCTACTAATGCTACCAATGCTACAACTACTACTAATGCTACTAATGCTACTAATGCTACCAATGCTACAACTACTACTAATGCTACTAATGCTACAACTACTACTAATGCTACTAATGCTACAACTACTACTAATGCTACTAATGCTACTAATGCTACCAATGCTACCAATGCTACGAATGCTACATACTGAGACTAATTCTTTAAATGTTACATATTCTCCTTTTCAAACAGTTTAAATAACGGAGCACTCACACCAGGCAATCCTTACTGCGCCTAAAGTCCAGTTCATTTGGCACACTTCCTTGGCCTGGCACGCTTTGAAGAGGTGTTTCAGCACGGTACAGTTCATACACGAGCACGGGAACACGACGTGGACAGCCTTCATTCTGAAGAAATCCCGAAGTGATCTGTATCTGACTAACATGACTCACAATAAAACACAAAGTCAGTAAAGTAGCCGTCATGTTCTCAATGTGCGGACTCGACTGCGCGTCCATTTTATTTTTACTTTTGAGTCCTGTCCTGTAAACTGAGCACATTTCATGATCACGTAAAGTCATGCATGTGTTGTATTACGACTCTTATGTAGAAGAGGTTAGTCCTGGAGCGGTGTGAGAACAGGCCAGCGGGGGAATGAGAAGGGGGGACAATCAGGCTTAAGCACGGTACAGGACGACTTTGCCTAGTGTGAGTGCGCCCTTAGTCTCAAAGCTAAAACAACCAAGCTAAGTCTGTAGCATCAAACACTAAAAACAAATAACCTGTCTGTACACATACTAGCAAAAAGAACGGTAAACAAACGGGTCATAATCCACGATCTCCTCCTTTTCTTTCGAACATTACATTCTGTAGAAGAACGACCCGCGCTCGTCTCCTCGTCAGCAGGTGGACACAGAGACTGATAACTTTTCTAGCGTGCAGCAGTATGAAGCATTTCTTGCTCGCCATGGGGCGGTTTCATATGATATCGACCTGCTGGCTAACAATTTATTCCTGTTCTTTCTGAGCTGTTGGAAAAAGTTGATGTCATACATTTCTCCACCCCTAACATCTTAAAGAGCACAATACGACTCTGACCACAGCTGTTGTGTCACCATAGAGACGTCCCTGTCAATCAAATCTGACCCCAAACCACGGCCTAATACGAGATGAAAGAGAGATTATTGTCAAACTCTGACCAAATCATTACTCAACACATCTGTTTGTTGCCTCGAACATATTTGTGTTACCAGGCATCTGACTTCATCTGACTTTCCTAATTTCCTCTGTGAACACTTGAAAAGCATTTTGCAAACTCTTACCGCTCATTCATGCAGCAGTGACCTTCTTTTCCATCGCTGTGACTACAGGGAGACACAATATTGGAGATGCTTTTTGAAAAATGGAGAGAGGTTAGAACACAGAAAGGTTTACAGACCCATGCAGAGCTGGATAAACACTGAAGCTTCAGTGCGTGTTCACGGCTTTCCTGACTTTTAACATTTTGCTAAATCTTCATTTTTAAACAATCTTCATCCCTGTTGAACTCAAAACTCTCGGGCACTGCATGGCGTTAGGTTAGTGAAGGTCACGAGAGGTTTAGTGTTCAGGCTTTAGTCTGGAGATTGGGATGGTGCCATCGATGTGTGCCAGTCCCCGAGTGTACGGCGGT
>NC_083616.1:33076846-33104346 GCF_963584025.1 Labrus mixtus
AGACATTAAGGAAACATGTTGAAGTGCTGGCTTCTCTGACAACAATGCAGCAGCCAGTATGTCCTCCTTCTAACTTTAGATTCTGCTCCTGAATGCTCTGGATTTGTTTGGACCAGAGAAGGTAGGCGCTTTTAAGACACCCCCACACGACCGTTTTGGACGCCCCTCGGTTTGCCAGATATGAGAGCAGTTATCAGGTCAACAGGTGTTGCAGTGATGGAAGCGGGCAAGAGAAGTGGTTCAGATAGAAGTGATTGTACCCGACCTAAAAAGCCTCTGCATGTTTCTAATAAGCTCCACGAGCAGAAACGTGCTCAAACTAGGATCAATATTGGAGATGCTTTTGAAAAATGGAGAGAGGTTAGAACACAGAAAGGTTTACAGACCCATGCAGAGCTGGATAAACACTGAAGCTTCAGAGTCCACCACATGGTGACCTGAGTGAGCATGGACTCTGGGGGGGGGCAGCTCTCAAGGTTTAGAATTTAGACTGCAGTACCCATTTTAAACACTAGGTCAGACCTAGGACTAGAAAGTAAATCCAACATTACTAAGCACAAATACAATATGTCCCTGTACTTGTGCTTTCATGTCCTGACAGTGAACACACAGTTGTATGGACAGTCCTTGGTTTAATTTGTTTGTGCAGACCAGAAATGTCTCATGTCTGAACCACATCCAGACAAGTGCAGGGATGTAAGGGCCCGCTGGTTTTAAATTCATTGTGTCGTTATTCCTATACTCTAACCCAATTCTCCAATAATTACCAATTTGGCTTGCCACTTTGAGCTGTAATCAAAACCAAGACCTGTTATTTATGTATTTGTTTATTTTGTTTGAAAATGGTCAGTGTACATTAACCAGTGTTCGGACAGATGTACTGTATATGTACCCGAGTTAGCAGAAAGATGATTCAGAAAAAAATCACAAAGATGATACATCGCTCCAATGGCATATCATTTATTTTGTCTTGTATTAGATAAAACTTAAAGGTGTTGCGTTGTTTCATAGAAACAGGCTGTACTTACTATGACAGGAAGATCTTAACAGCACTATTTGGAACAAACTGTTACCCCTGAATTCCAGCCCCCCGAAACCCCGAATGGGAATAAAACGATAAAAGAAAATGGATGGATAACCCAGAAACAGTTCTCACAAGGCTGCTCTATTAAACACATAACTTTATTAAGAATATTAAACATCTCATTTTTTACATTTTTAAACTAACAGCATTAAACTTGACTAGTGATAAAACTAGAACACCAAATCCATATTCGTGACACAATATTCAATCATCTGCAAGCCCCAGTGACAGACAATCAGAAGAATCATGTTATTTTCTTTATTGTTGTGTCTGAACAGGTGTTTATGAGAGACATTTTCTTTCCCTTGTCCCTTACTGCCCCTCCGTTCCCTTTGAAAAACCTGGCTATCAACTAAATGCACTTTAGTAAAGATTTTCTAAATAAGGCTTTAAATCATTTAAAGTTAAGATATGAAACAACAAACACTAATGGAAGCACACAGACAACAACTCCGAAACATGAACTATCAGCAGAGAATGTGAAGTTTGTAGAGCCCCAGTTCAGTTTGGTTCAGTTCGGTACGGTAAACACTGAACTTGTTTCCACAGCCAGCTGAACCCTTATCTGATGAGTGGAGTGTAAGCCAGATGGAGATAGCCGTATCATCATGTAATAGTGTGACATCATAGCAGCCCAACACAGTGTAGCCCACTATTAATTAAGTTCAACGATCAAGAAGAAGAACAGGGACGCAGTAAACAAAGGGACCCTTTAGGGTGGGATCGGTATCCTTGGGACCCCAACAGAAGGGTACCAAAAAAGTGTAAATGTTAATTAGGTCTTTGTAAGAAAATATGACATGAATAAAAGGCATAAAGTTTATCATTCCTTTTTAGCTTTGCTTCTACAAAACACTCTCCGCCACAAAAACTTTACTGTAGACATACAAACTGTCAATATGAGCAATATGATTCCTATTAGAAACGCCACCACATCAATTGAATAGTACTGGATCTTGGACATTTTGTAGGACTCTGTCCTCAGATGCCGCGCTCCTTTGTGCCTCATGACAAACTCAATCCAGAACATGGCACGGTCCAGTGGTTTCATTGGCTGATCCCTGTGCAGGTTAGACATTGTCTTCATCTTCTCGCTGTAGGAGGGATCATGGAGTACCTCCTTAACAGCCTCCAGGAAGTTGTCCTTGTTCACAGTTGCAATGTCCAGAACTTTGGCAACACCTCTTACTTTCATCCTGAAGAAATTGTCCTTCTGGTCGAACATGAGAGGCAGGCCAACAAGAGGAACACCATGGTAGATGGCCTCCTGCACTCCGTTGGTGCCTCCATGGGCGACAAAGGCTCTGGTCTTTGGATGACCCAGGAGATCATTTTGAGGCAGCCAGTCCATCATTAAGGTGTTGTTGCCAAGAGTGGATGGTCTTTTGCCTTTGTGCCTCCAGATCACCTTCTGGGGAAGTTGGGCAAAAGCAGCAGCAATGTCCTCTGTGATGTCCTCGGGAAGTTTTTCCACCAGGGTTCCCAATGTCATAATGATGACACCATGTTCACCTGAGCTCTGGACAAAGTCCTCTAGTTCTTTAGACAGGGGTTTGGAGGGTTTGCACTGAAATCCTGCCATGTAGACGATGTTTGGCATTGTGGGTCGTGGGAACTCAAAGATAAAATCAGTCCTCATCAGCCAGATGTCTGCTGCCTGAAACAGCTCCATGTAATGTACGTCCTTTCCAAAGTAACGATGGACGAATGGGATGTAGTTTGGATCTGTGACATACCAGATTTGTAAACGTGTAAAAAGAAAGATCAGCATGTTTTTGACCCGCTGCATGAATGTCATCTTGTCAGTCAGCTCAGCCAATGGTATTGGGACATAGGAGAGTGGTGTGGGTGCAATTGCAAGATGCCCCTCCCCCTGGATAGTCCACCTAACATTCAAGACAAGTGGAAGACCCAAACGGTGACCCAGTAGCACCCCTGAACCAATTCCAGGATCTGTTAGAACCAAATCATATTTGGCATCCCGAAGGCTCTGCATCAGTTTGGCATTTTCAAAAATATCCCCCGTCATCTGAACCAGGTCCTTATGCATCTGATAGAACTGCTCCATCAGTTCATACTCCAAAGATAAACGTGCCCACAGGGAAGCACCGCCCCGTTGCATGTTGATCATTGTGGTTACAAATTCTCCGAATTGTTCCTCATTAAATCCAGAAGTGGAATTAATCGTAATGGACTTGTAGTAAGGGGACTCTGACTTGATGTACCAGCTGTCCATAGATCGCATCACTGTGATCTCATGGCCTCTGGAGTGCAGCTCCTCAATAAGGACTTTCATGTTGACCCAGTGGCTTCCATCCAAAGGGAACACCAGGACTTTCCCTCCATTCACCAAGTGTGTAGCGCAGAGCAGCACCGCAAGTGCCACGAAGGTCTGTTGGTACATCTCTGGAAGAAATTGTGAGTGGAGAGAGGACAATGTTAGATCTGCTTTTCTCAGAAGGGTTTTACAGTGTTTGGGTTTGACTCAGTTTTAAAAACATCTGTAGATAATGACCTTAACAAAAGACAGTGTTATAACTTGACCTGCTCTGTGATAAGGAAACGATTGTAACACAATTGATGAATCTTCTCACATATTAGTGATAATTTACGGAGAGTCTAACCTTTAGACAACAAAGCAATACTGGTGTGGCAGATGGCTGTTTACGTGAGACTGGTTTTGCTCAAGGTTTCTGCCTCTTAAAGGAAGCTTTTCCTTGACACTGTAACTTTGCTGAATTTTGCTAAGTGCTCACGATGAATAACGTTGGTATTTGTAGATAATATAAGAAGGAGTAAGGTCTTTTACCTGCTCTTTTGGTAAAGTGTCTTAAGATAACATTTGTTATTAATTGGCGCTATACAAATAAAAATGTTCTGATTGGTTGATTGGTTGATTAATGACTGAGCCCAAAACTGAAAGCTGGACCGCCTCAGTGCCAGGTTGGGGTCTCAATTTGATGAAACCAACAGAAACACACCATGTTCAAAAAAACAGATATTGGATAATTATGGGAATATCTTGATGAGATTACATTTTGAGACACCACAGGTCAAAGATTATGACTCAATGGTGCAAGCAATGAAGTTTTCATACTTCAAAGATGTTAATATGTTTTTTGAATGTTTTTTTATTTCGAGCTCCATAATATGTTTTTACTACCGTGTCAGTATGTATGTCCTGGGTTCCTTCATCACATACTTGGAGAGTAGCGGCTCATAATAATACCTGAATTAAACCCTAAAATCCCTTTGACCATTGATGTACTCAAAAGGTTGTAAATAAATAATCCACTTTTTGTGAGGTAACTAAATGTCCAGCTTCTACGTACTACACAGGAACAATCTGTTTTTATGTATGAAATTAAGAAGTTACAAATAATTTATTCTTGAGATTTTATTTACAAGTTGTTCTCAATCATTGCTTGACAAGCCAACACTTCAGGAATAACATTAAAAAACACAAAATCACATAATCACCCAAAGCATTAGACGCTTTGATAATCAGCCTAGACATAGTGATAGTTTCCTAATGTTATTTTTAGGATCTATAAGCAACTGTGGTGCAGCAAATTAATCATTGCTTTTTGACTTTGCGTCTACAAAACAATCTCCGCCACAAAAACTTTAGTGCAGAAATAATAAGAGTTAATACTAGCAGCAAAACTCCAATCAGAAACCCCATTACATCAATTGAATAGTACTGGATCTTGGACATCTTGTAGGACTCTGTCCTCAGGTGCCGCGCTCCATTATGCCTCATGACAAACTCAATCCAGAACATGGCACGGTCCAGGGGTTTCAAGGGCTGATCCCTGTGCAGGTTAGACATTGTCTTCATCTTCTCGCTGTAGGAGCGATCATGGAGTACCTCCTTAAGAGCCTCCAGGAAGTTATCCTTGTTCACAGTTGCAATGTCCAGAACTTTGGCAACCCCCCTTGCTCTCATCTTGAAGAAATTTTCTTGCTGGTCAAACATGAGAGGCAGGCCAACAAGAGGAACACCATGGTAAATGGCCTCTTGTAGTCCATTGGTGCCTCCATGGGCCACAAACAGTCTGGTCTTTGGATGACCCAGGAGATCATTTTGAGGCAGCCAGTCCAACATTAAGGTGTTGTTGCCAAGAGTGGATGGTCTTTTGCCTTTGTGCCTCCAGATCACCTTCTGAGGAAGTTGGACAAAGGCAGCAGCAATGTCCTCTGTGATGTCCTCAGGAAGTTTTTCCACCAGGGTTCCCAGTGTCATAATGATGACACCATGTTCACCTGAGCTCTGGACAAAGTCCTCTAGTTCTTTAGACAGGGGTTTGGAGGGTTTGCATTGAAATCCTGCCATGTAGACGATGTTTGGCATTGTGGGTCGTGGGAACTCAAAGATAAAATCAGTCCTCATCAGCCAGATGTCTGCTGCCTGAAACAGCTCCATGTAATGTACGTCCTTTCCAAAGTAACGATGGACGAATGGGATGTAGTTTGGATCTGTGACATACCAGATTTGTAAACATGTAAAGACATAGAACATGAAGTTCTTTATCCTCTGGGTGAATGTCATCTTGTCAGTTAGCTCTGATCCCGGTACTGGAACATAAGAGAGTGGTGATGGTGCAATTGTGAAATGCCCCTCACCTTGAACAGTCCACCGAGCATTCAAGACAAGTGGAAGACCCAAACAGTGACTTAAAAGCACCCCTGCACCAAAGAAAGGGTCTGTCAAAACCAAATCATATTTGGCACCCCGAAGGCTCTTCATCAGTTTGTCGTTCTCAAAGATGTCTCTCGTCATCAAAACACTCTGCTTAAACATCTGATAGAACCATTCCACCAATTCATACTCCAAAGACAAACGAGCCCAAACTGAAGCCCCGTCCCTACGCATTTGGACCATAGTCGTTACAAATGACCCAAATTGTTTCTCATCAAATCCAGCAGAAGAATTTAGATTGATGGACTTGTAGTAAGGTGACTCTGTCTTGATGTACCAGCTGTCTGAAGGTCTCAACATTGTGATCTCATGGCCTCTGGAGTGAAGTTCCTCAACAAGGACTTTCATATTGATCCAGTGGCTTCCGTCCACAGGAAACAACAAGACTTTCCCTCCTGTCACTGAGTGTGAGGAGCAGAGCAGAACCGCAAGTGCTACCAAGGCAAGTTGGTACATCTCTGAAAGAAATTGTGAGAGGAGATAGGACGATGTTAGATCATTTTTTCTCAACAAGATCTTCATGGTATCTTCATTAACTTAAGTAACACTTGGACGTAAGGGTTTGGAAAATAAAGAGGGGACTTCTCTGACTTGTGGATTTGGGAATAATTGTACTGACTATGAGCAGACCTCTCAAATAGGATTGACATTTTACTTTACATTATAAAGCCGGATTCCTTTTAAACTCTGGTTAAATGTATCTAATGATGTGAATTGCAAAGTTTCAGTGGCCTAGAAGCTTATTAGCAAATTAATTGGTAGATTAAATTATTCAATCTAAATGTAGCTTAAACAACATGTTGCTGTAGAGCCATGTTTCATTTCAGAACTGCAATAACTTTAGTTCTATTTCCTCTTGAATCTAGAAAGCAGAAGTATCTAGAGAGTATCTGAAGTTTTAATAATTAGTTGTTTCTGGTTAATTCATTGATAAAGATGTGGAATATCTTGTAAAGAATACCCAATGTAATTTTTCCATTTTAAATGCAGTGCTCGTACCTAATTTTCTAACAATAAATCCTGCTAAAAAAAAAGGATTGAAAAAGAGCCAACGTCTCTATCTGAGGACCAGATAGAAAGTACCAATCAGATGCCTCCATGGTTACCTGTGTGTACTCTCCCTTTGTCACGCACCAGTCTTGACTCAAAGCGCAGGAAAAATGAACAAGAAAGTAATCCTCAATGAAAAACAAGAAGAGAACTTATGAACAATGTGAGCCATATTGAGCAGCAACTAATGATACGTTCCATTTACCTTGAAACTCGGCTCTCGAAGCTGAGAATGACGTCCCATCCAAGTTAACCGCGTTCCAGTTACAAGTCGGTAAAGCAACATGGATGCCTCCGGGAGTTCCTTTGTTTTGTTAGCTCATACTTGAATTTTAACTCGGTCTACTGAAGTTGCTCTGAGTTTACGAGTTGGAATTCCATCTTAAGGGGCCATTCTTGATGACTTATCAGACCGGGAACTTAGAATTTCCGACATCCGAGATCAAATGAAAAGCACAATAAGATCACAGCCCCTATTGACAAGCTGCCTGCCTAAATGTCTGAGAAACACTGAACTTAGAAACAGCTTTTTTGAGTGTTGCTCTGAAAAACACAACACTACCTGCTAATGTTGTACTTATTATCACTTGATGAATGACAGGAATCTTTTTTTTTTACTGCTGGCAAATGGTTATCAATAGCAGTATGTGATTGTTGCAGAGGTTGGCGTTCTTGCCCATACATGATGTATTGATGACGGCTTCATTAGAGACACTTCCACTTCTGGGATTAGTATTGGAACAACTGTAATTTCTTCAGAAGATTCCTTAGTTATTGAATACTTTGAGACATGTGGAACGCAATAAAACATATTTGTGACGCCTTGACTTGTCTGCAATTCTTAGACCAAACTATATGAAGGAATGAAATAATAACTCCATAAAATGATTTTGTTAATGTTTATTAAAAAAACTTTAAACCAATAATTGGAAAAAATACTTTTTTAGAATAACACCACAACCTTCCTCTGCATGCACTAGAAGTGATCACCTGGTTCAAGGCATGGCTTTTTGAAACTACTCTGCACATTGTGTTTCATTTCTTAAGATGTGTGTAAAGTATTCCAGAAAATTAGATCTGACAATTTTATTTCTCATCATCACTCCTTTTTTACCTTGCCTTTACAAAACAATCTCCGACATATAAGCCCTACTGCAGAAATAAAAATAGTAAATACTAACAAAATAACTGCAATCAGAAACGCTACCACATCAATTGAATAGTACTGGATCTTGGACATTTTGTAGGACTCTGTCCTCAGATGCCGCGCTCCTTTGTGCCTCATGACAAACTCAATCCAGAACATGGCACGGTCCAGTGGTTTCATTGGCTGATCCCTGTGCAGGTTAGACATTGTCTTCATCTTCTCGCTGTAGGAGGGATCATGGAGTACCCCCTTAACAGCCTCCAGGAAGTTGTCCTTGTTCACAGTTGCAATGTCCAGAACTTTGGCAACACCTCTTACTTTCACCCTGAAGAAATTGTCCTTTTGGTCGAATATGAGAGGCAGGCCAACAAGAGGAACACCATGGTAGATGGCCTCCTGCACTCCGTTGGTGCCTCCATGGGCCACAAACAGTCTGGTCTTTGGATGACCCAGGAGATCATTTTGAGGCAGCCAGTCCAACATTAAGGTGTTGTTGCCAAGAGTGGATGGTCTTTTGCCTTTGTGCCTCCAGATCACCTTCTGAGGAAGTTGGGCAAAGGCAGCAGCAATGTCCTCTGTGATGTCCTCGGGAAGGTTTTCCACCAGGGTTCCCAGTGTCATAATGATGACACCATGTTCACCTGAGCTCTGGACAAAGTCCTCTAGTTCTTTAGACAGGGGTTTGGAGGGTTTGCACTGAAATCCTGCCATGTAGACGATGTTTGGCATTGTGGGTCGTGGGAACTCAAAGATAAAATCATTCCTCATCAGCCAGATGTCTGCTGCCTGAAACAGCTCCATGTAATGTACGTCCTTTCCAAAGTAACGATGGACGAATGGGATGTAGTTTGGATCTGTGATGTACCAAGTTTGAAAACATGCGAACAGAAAAATAAAAACGTTCTTGACCCGCTCTGGAAATGTCATCTTATCAGTAAGTTCTGACCCTGCTACTGGGACATACGAGAGTGGTGAAGGTGCAATTGCATAATGCCCCTCCCCCTGGATAGTCCACCTAACATTCAAGATAAGTGGAAGACCCAAACGGTGACTCAGCAGCACCCCTCCACCGAGAGCTGGGTCTGTTAGAACCAAATCATATTTGGCATCCCGAAGGCTCTGCATCAATTCTGCATTCTCAAAAATGTCCTCCATCATACGAAGACTCTGCTTAGTTATCTGATAGAGCTGTTCTATAAGTGTATGCACCAAGGATAAACGAGCCCAAGCTGAAGCACCCTCCCGTTGCAGTTTGATCATCGTTGTTACAAATGACCCAAAGCGTTTCTCATCAAATCCAGCTGAAGAATTTAGATTGATGGACTTGTAGTAAGGGGACTCCGACTTGATGTACCAGCTGTCTGAAGGTCTCAACATTGTGATCTCATGGCCTCTGGAGTGAAGCTCCTCAACAAGGATTTTCATATTGATCCAGTGGCTTCCGTCCACAGGAAACAACAAGATTTTCCCTCCATTCACTGAGTGTGAGGAGCAGAGCAGAACCGCAAGTGCCGCCAAGGTCAGTCGGTACATCTCTGAAAGATATTTTGCCAAGAGATGTAAGGAAGTTGGATCTTTGTTTTCTAACAAAACTCACATAGTTCTTCAATTTCAGAGTAGTCATTCACCGAACACCGCAACGGAAAGACTGCGAAATCGGATAGGACTGATTAATAATCTACTAAGCTTTAACCCTGGGATAAAACCACTGAGGAATGTTTGAACCCCCGCCACATAGAACTGGACTTCCAGGACTGGACTTTTTCAATAGCATTTGCTTAAGTAGATCTTATTACTTTTAATTAGACATTCAATTAAATGGTATTACATCAGATACTTAAAGAAACAAATCCACAAACAAGTTCTCCTCTCAGCGCTGCAAGGTGAGACGGAGAGCCAACAGTGGCATTCAGGCAGGTTGGTGAGTTCTTAAAGACAGAAAGTGGTGTTAGCGCTTGTTTTGTGTTTGTAAATGTCAGTTTGGGACCCCCCTTGAAAACGAGGTGATACACCTCAAGCAGGGGTGTTTCCAGAGGGGTGGCCAGGGCAGGCATGGGCCACCCTTGAAATGTGATTGGCCACCCCAGGTGCCTTCCCAAAAATCCTTAACTCTGATTGGCTATTTGCCCTGTCAGAGGCTGGACTTATGTTAAAATCAAGTATTAGGTCTTTTTGCAAAGGCTGCCCGTAGTTTTTTTTAAATATCAATGTAACATATTTTCTTTTGTTTGTACTTTAAATTATGAATACAAATTTTGCACATATTTTAAGTAAGACAGGTGCATGGGAAAGTAATGCACTCTGTCTTACTTGCAATGAACTAACTTGCAATGTGTCGGGACCAACACATTGCAAATTAGACTTTTATGACTTTAAGTGCTTTAAATTGTGACTTTGAAAAATATATATCTTCTTTTTGTGTCTTTAAAAAATAAGCTAATGTTGCTGTGACTGTGTGTTATACAATTAAATATGAATGGTGACGTTAGAAAGACTGAATCATTGATTTGTGTGTGTTTGTGCACACATCACACTTCAGGCCAGTCAGCCACCCCAATCAAAAAAATATAGACACGCCCCTGACCACAAGGGGTTAACTCTGATATTTAATATTAGTAAGAACTATGCAGTGAATCAGAGCAACAGTGTCTATACATGGAGATTACTGTTCTATTCTTTTGTGTTCTTTTGTGTTTCCAGCATTAGGTAAGGTCTATAGTGCTATATAAATAAAGACTAAACCACCTCCAGGGATGGTGGGGGTCCCCAGTCTCTGTCACCCTTATAAAGGGGTCAAGTCTGGGAACCCCTGTTCTACATGCAAAGCCCCTAACAAACAAGAGATAAGAGAGATGGATACAGCGATGTAAACAGGTCACTATGGAGTTCAAGGTGAACTGGATTTCAACTCTGCCTTCACGTGCGCATGATAGCCGCCCTGGTGTTTGTTTGGTGTGTTGGCTGTGCACGTCCTCAAGAAGTCATAGAAGAAGAAGCGCTTAATAATGACTAAAAAAAGCTACTAATAAGTAGTCTAATAAGCAACTAATGGTGACTATTTTGACCTCAATTTAAAGCGTTACCAATTGAAACTCTTCTTGTTTTAACAAAACACCTGAAACTGTCATTCATTTCTTCATGAAGTTGATCCCATTAAGGTACAAGCTCAGTGTCTTGAGCATACTGGTTTTCTCTGGGATTAAGATTTTGTTCCAGTACACAAAGCAAAATGACTCCCTCGGAGTATTTCCTGAACATATCGCCTACTCACTGCAAACAGCAGAGTGTCAGTATGAAGTTAAAGCGGAGCCAAAACAAGCTGGACGGTAACCACTACGCTCCTCAAAGGATTCCCTTTTTTTCATTTCAGGAACTTTGCTCCCCCGACTTTCATAGCACCCAGATTCCCTACAGCTGAAAAGCAGCTTCCTGATTGCATAACTACGCAGTGTGGGAATTCCTGCTGCTAAATCCCACAAGGTTTACAAAAGCTGTCCATGTTCTCTCTCTCTCTCTCTTGTTTCACAGCTTTGTGTTCTTGAATTTGTTCGGCTCAGTAATCCGAGGTGTCGACTTAGAAAGTGAAATCTAATAATGTCAGAGGAGCTTCTGCACATTGTGCTAACAAGAATAAGAAACTAGCTTTAGCTTCACACAGTCCTTCAAACAGGTTTCTCCTTTGTTTTTGTCTGATGAAGGTTTTTTTTATGTTCTAATTCTGTTTATAAACAAGTCGAGTAAAAAGATGATGCACAGGGACCAACACAAAGGCTTTTTAAAAAGTGATGGTTTGACTTGTTTTCCTTGCAGCTTTTTAATTTGTTCTGACTTTAAAGTAACGTTTTGGAGACTTTTAAACAATGCATTCAATTTCCAACACTTTCTAACTGTTAGGAAAGATGAGGTCGAGTCTTTGCTTAACTCTTGATGAGAAAAGGGAACAGGAGGCTGTTTTGTTATTTCATGGGTCATTTCCGTTCCTGTTTTTGTGAATCTTTTTGTTATCCAAATCTCCACAATGTTCAGTCTTGCAGTAAAGTGCTCAAACTTGAGAGTGCATGATCAAATTTACATGAATGTCTGCTTAGTGCGTTCTGAAATGCCGGTCCTATTGTTGAGCTTGTCTTCAGGAAACATCTGGAATTTACTATCTGGCTCTGTTGGACACTGAAGCTTTAACTTCCAGCTGCAAGTATTTAAAGTTCAGCCAAACACGTTCTCATAAACGTCACAGCTTTATCCAACACAGAAACAGAAACGACTGCACTAAAACATCAGGAACATGTTTTTACATGTAACTGTTAAAAAGCTTTATCGCTCTTCTAGCCCTGAAACTCTTCCCTGGTCTTGTTGTATCAACACTTACCGAGAGCTTCCAAGCTGTGTCAAAATGAGCTGGTTGTTTGTTCCTCCTCGCAGCACTCGGCCGTCTGACTGTCGTGCAGCTCTGACAGTCAGAGCAGCTCGGAGGGCGTTGGTACTGAGCTAACGGGATCAAAGTTCAGAGTGTGTGCAGCAGCAGCAGCAGGAACCATTTAGTTACGCAATCCAGAGCTGAATGAGTGTCATGTGGCAAAGTCTGAGTTTGTACTTGAGATGGAGTACTGAGATAAGGATGGAGAAGGTTAATGTGGTGTAAAGGTGGATCAGTCTACGATGGAGGATGAAGGTCTCTGACCTAAAGCCTGCTTTGATAAATTATACTGCACAGATCAGAGTGTACACACGGTTTAATCATTCATTTTATTAATGAATCAGGATATGAAAAGGTTAATTTGTTTTATGACTAAAGCAAACCAGACACTGGATGGAAATCACCATTTCAGTTATTTAAAAATATCAACTTGTTCTTTTTAACAAAAGACTTGAAAGGCTTGAATCATCGGGCATCATTTTCGCACCTTTAGATCGTTTGCTCTGGTCTGAATCATGGACCAGTTTGTTTCATTGTTTCATAATTACCTAAAGTTTGGTCTGTGTTCACACAGGGACATTTACAAGTTAACCAAAATGTGTGATACGTGAGGAAGATGCTCTCTGATTGCTCAGAATTGCATTTTTGTTTTTTAATCAACATTGAAGGTTTCCAGTTGGCTGTAAGACGACCCCCTTTTGTCTCAGAAAGTGGACTCATTGAGGTAAAACACAAGCTGCACTGTAATTTTTCTTTTGGTTCTTTCTCCATAGTTACCTGTAAGGATAAATTAGGAGGACATACTTAAAAGTTACAACTACGGAAAATCACCATATTGGTTTTATTTCATGTCAGTTTGTCCGTGTAAAATGTAAGATTTCTCGGCTAAACTTTGTGGGAGATGACGATTGTTTCTTTTTGGTGTCATATGGACCAAAACCTTAACACTCTGAACTTCTGCACCGTAAGATCGTTGATTTGAGTTCAGAAAAAGATAGAACCGAGTCAAATCCTCTGAAAAAGTACTGAGGCAAACAAAAGAGTTCATCTACATGTCACCTGCACTCTGTGCTCTCTGCAGTTAAAGGTGAGCCAGTGTGATGTAAGAAGGTCACAGCCGTGTGTATTCAGAACACGTGCAAAACCAACAGCCCTGATCGTCTTCTGTCACAAACGTTCACATCGGGAACAGTCTCGTGATCATTTCTGTTTTTTAAAGATCTGTTCTGCTGATATTTAAATACATGATGTTACCATGTTGGACTGCAGCAACGTTTTTTAAACACAACATACACAGTTGCTGTTGTAATCCTCTGATGTGGTTTCCTGCTGCTCTGAACGAGACGTTACGATAACTTGGTGAGAACCTGACGTCAAGTTCTACCGACGAATCAGAGTACAGCATGGAGCAAAGTTGTAGGACACGCCCACCCAGAAGCTCTCTTAGGGCGCGGTCACACTGGCCATCCGTACCGTTCCCAAGCACGCTTCAAGCCTAAAGTCCAGTTCGCTTGACCAGTGTGACCGCTCCGTATCGTGCTCAGGCACGGTACACTTCCTTGGCTTCGGCACATTTCGGAGAGGTGTGCTTCAGCTCGGTACACTTCATGCACGAGCACAAGCACGCAGGTACACAACGCTGACAGTTGGCTGAAATGAGGGATTTTACTGACACCAGTATCAGATACATAAGAAGGTTTCTGATCTTCACGTCTCATAACGCTACTCACCAGGTGTCCCAGAGTGACATCACTAATGGTGAGAGTGAGGATGATAGATCCCCTTTAATAAATTGATCTCACAAATATTCTGTTGCACAGCCTTACACGGTACATGTTCCTCCGGCCATAGAGCCCCATTGTTGTCCATTTAAATCACACACACACACACACACACACACACACACATTGTAATTAACTCAATCCCACACACACCGCCCTGCTGCCCCAAATACTCAGTAGAGCATTAAACCTGTTTTCATCTGCAGCTGATTAGAGTTCTTAATTCGAGCACTAATTCCTTGTTCACTGGAGATTTTAGAATTTGTTCAAATCTCGACAAATGTTTCATTACTACAGCTGTTTTACCCGCAGACTGTAAATATTAAAGGACAAACACTGAGTGAGGTCACCCGTCTGTTCCTGCAGGGGGCGCTGGAGTCCCATCGATGGCGGTCTCCATGCTGGAAATGCTGTCTCAGTCTAACTTTCAGTCAACCTAACGACAGGCTGAGAGCTGGAGCTGAGGCGGGTTTTAAACCTCCTGACAAACCGTTACACCGCGCCCACCTGTCAATCAGGTCAGCTACACGCCTTATTGTGAATAACTCTTATCCTTCATCAAATCAAAACTGATGAGTCATCAAAACATTCACCCCCCGTACAGTGTGTGTCCATCGAGACATGAGCTAATCACACCTATTTGGTTTTTTGAACCAGGCTGTAAACATGTTAATCTCTGCTGTAAAAACAGACTTTTTAGAATGGGTGTGTATGTGACTTCCTGTGCTTCTGCAGCCAGCCTCTAGTGGACACTCCAGGAACTGCAGGAGTTTGCACTGGCTTCATTTTTCAATACTGGAGGTTGCTGCTTGGTTTTATCAGCTGAAATTCAAAAAGCTTTGTCTAACATTTATATAACATGTATGTGACATGTTGGTCTGACAGCTGGAGGGTCTCCGGCTCGGGTCGCGGTCGGACTAAAGTATGGATTTGGGTCTGCCGAGGTGCTCTTGAGCAAGGCACTAGAGCCCCTTAAATAAAAGGCTCTTTTGTCTGAGTTAATGAATATTCTCTTTTTCTCGTCTTCCCTCACGTTTAGCCCGTCAGTCCAGGAGCCCGTGCAGCAGCCGTGCAGGCAGCGTGGCGCCCTCTCCGTCCCTCTCCAGGCGACCCTCACCCTCTCCGAACAGCACCCTCCACAGACCCCTCAGCGACAGAGACCAGCCCGCTCTGAACCAGGACTCCCTCTCCTCTGATGGAAGCTGCTACACGGAGCTGAGCGCCGGCCCTCAGAGCTACGTGGAGAGGCTGCGCTCGGAGGAGGCGGGGTCAGAGGGCGTCAACCCGCTGAAGGTGGAAGACGGGGTCGTGTTCTTCTCACCTGTGGTGGAGACGGTTTCAGCCTTCAAACCCAGCAGGTACCAGTCGCCGCTGATGCCCAAGGAGAACAAGCCTCTGGAGGTTTCCATCCTGCGGAGGGTGAAGGAGCTGCTGGCCGAGGTCGACCCCAAGACGGCGGCCAAACACATCACCACGGCCGACTGCAAGGTACTGAGGGATCCTGCTGTGAATGATAGAATTATTATTTATAAAGCGCCTTTCAGACAGAGAAGAGGATGTCCTAATGATGGAAACTTAGAATACCTGGTGATGAAAGTTACACATTTAAAAGTTATAGAGGCAGAAGTTGGTGGAGACCAAACCAGAGCTAACAGGTCAGGTTTTATTCACATCCCTCAGAAGGCTCAAACCAAACATGGATTGTGACAGGTCTTTAGACCCACTAGATTAGACCAGTCCAGAGACCGCATCGTAAAAGGCAAAAGAAAAGAAAAGCAACATGCAATCTGTTTTTGTTTTGGAAAAGAAAAAGTTATTCATTAGCAAAGAAGTCAAATTAGGAGCAACATTTTTTTTTTTGCGATGCTGTTCTCGCTATGCGTCTCTTTGCCATCGGGCCCACAGAGGAGAAAACCAATAATTTGTTTGTCTGTGTTTCTCAGGTGGCAAGAATACTGGAGGTGACCCCGGAGGTGCAAAGGATGATGGGAGTTAGCTCGGGGATGGAGCTGCTCACGTTGCCACACGGACAACAGCTGAGGCTCGACCTGCTGGAGAGGTGAGTCAGTGTAGTAATAAAGAAGAGGAAAGCTAAAGTGAAGGAAACCTGCATTCTCACTAATGTCCAGTAGGGGGGGGGGGGGGGGGGGGCAACTGTAACGAAAATCTTCTTATTTCTCAATTGATTTATTCCCTCAGTGAATATTTTCAATCTTTAGTTTCAAGTCTTCTTCAACACATGATGGTCCCATTCAGAGTCAGAGAAAGTATGAGAGGATTTAGGGCGGGGCTACTTTGTGATTGACAGGTCAATACAGCACAGATCTGTCAGACAGGATAGAGATTCAGCAATGTGACCAAATTAATAAATCCTCCCTCCTGCCTCCTCCGTCCTCCCTCCTCCCTCCTCCCTCTTCCCTCCTCCTCCCTCTTACCTCCTCCCTCCTCCCTCCTCCCTCCTGCAGGTTCCACACCATGGCGACCATGTTGGCTGTGGATGTGTTGGGCTGCACGGGGTCGACTGACGAGCGGGCCGGCCTGCTGCACAGACTGATCCAGATCGCCGCTGAGCTGAAGAGCACCATGGGAAACATGTTCGGCTTCGCTGCTGTCATGAGAGCGTTAGAGCTGCCGCAGGTAAACGAGCACACAGAGCAGAGAGGAGCTCGTTCTCTTTAAAGTGATTTATTTTTGTGTTTGTGGAGACACACAGGACAACCAGCATCTTGAGCTTTAGAAGGTCTGTCCCCGACTGAGGATTTACAAAGTCGAACCGGATTTGTTCTACAGATCGTCCACTGATTGTTAAAGTTTTGTTGTGTTTTTTCATTCTCATCAGAGTTTAAACACAGCGTTAAACTATTTCTCTTCTAATCTTAGAATAACAAATTGATTCTATGACATGACATTTTCTCCCTCATTAAGTCTGCATTAAGGTGACCTTATAACCATATTACACAGGTCCAATACAGCAGACACAATCTACACATCTGTCAGACCACTGACAACAAACATGGTCTTTTAATCCAGTAAAAGATCCCAACACGTATCATCCATTAAGATCTACAGATTCACTGAAATGTTTCCTACATAAGTCCACTGACCTTTTTTTTTTTTTTTAAAGATTTATTTTTGGGCTTTTTGTACCTTTAATGGACAGTGGATAGAGCGGGAAATCAGGGAGAGAGAGAGAGAGGGGAATGACATGCAGGAAAGGAGCCACCGGCCGGATTTGAACCCGAGGCGCCCGCTTTGGGGACTACAACCTCCATACATGGGGCGCGTGCACTAACCACTGCGCCACCAGCGCCCCAGTCCACTTACTTTTTAACGCGACTGTCTTGATGACTGACATCTCTTGTAGCCAATGAAATTCTCTAAACATGGATCATCTGCTTCTATCAAAACTTCAGGGTGATTTCTTCATGCACACACTGAGGAGAGTGATTTAAAGTACGAGGGGTTTTCAGAGCGTTTTAATAAGGAGATTTATTTACACCAAGAGAGTCATGAATGTAAAGAATGTAAAGTGAGACATGAAACACCCCCATAGAGCTGGAATGGAACGATCCTCGTGCTCGACTGACAGTCGACTGAGACTCTGAGGTTAAAGATGGATGACATGTGGTCACCTCTGGGCTTTAGGTTAAAGATATTTCAACTGCTTTAGTTAATCATTAACAATCAAAACCTGTGTTCACCTCTATACACTCAAACAGAGCCGACTCCTAAATGCCATAAATCAAACAAGAAAATCTGTGTGCTGCACGAACTCCTTATCTTTATGACAGCAGAGGAAGAACGTGTTGGTGGTTAGTTCTAAACCTTCTGATGCACAGTGCTGAGCGGCTCGGGCACATTGACTGATGGTTATTACATTTCATTTAAATCTACAGTTGTATAATATTTACTTTAAAATATTTAGCTTCATAATTAAAAATGATATGTAATGAATATTTTCATGATCATAAAACTCAGAGTGATCTTTTAAAATTAATAAACGCTGCAGATGACACTTCAGTTCACAAACATTCATTCTGTTTATTGCATCCCAAGCGTCTTTTATTTGTGTGTTCCTGTGTGTTACTGTGTGTGTGTGTGTGTGTGTGTGTGTGTGTGTGTGTGGGGGGGGGGGGTGTCTTAAAAGCGCCTACCTTCTCTGGTCCAAACAAATCCAGAGCATTCAGGAGCAGAATCTAAAGTTAGAAGGAGGACATACTGGCTGCTGCATTGTTGTCAGAGAAGCCAGCACTTCAACATGTTTCCTTAATGATCAGATAGTAAGATACCTTTAGGATGTAGTTCTGTATAAATCCTACAGATTGCTCCTTTAAACATTTTGTTTTGTGGTTGTTCTTCGTTGCTTTGCAGCCTTTTGCATCTCATCATCTGTGTTCTGCAGTTGTCTAACTGAAATTTTGAGATTTTTTAAATGATATCAGTTAGCTAATTAGCCACATAGCTTCCATCCTGTCTTTGGCACTGCCCGGGTTTAACGGTGATGTTTCTTTTCTCTCAGGTGTCCCGCCTTGAGCAGACCTGGACGGCGTTACGGCAGCGACACACAGAGGGCGCTATTCTCTATGAGAAGACTCTGAGGCCGTTCATGAAGAGTCTGAACGACGGGAGAGGTAGAGATGAACATGTTACTCCTCCCAGAACAGCAGAGTACCTCCTTTTTTCTTTTTTTTTAACAATATGTTTGTTGAGTTTTAAACATTTTTATTTACACATATATACACATTTATAAAATAAGGGGGGAAAAAAGTTAAATATAATAATACAAAATTTAAAAAATTAAAAACTTTAATTACAAAGATGTTGCATCATAATTACTGTCCGTAACAAATAAAAATAACCAACGGGAGTACATTGCCATAGATGATTTGTTAATCACAAATATTCTGCCCGAGAACAGTTTCTGCAAAAACGACCACGATTACAGACATCGCCAACTCTTTACCAGCCGAGCTCAAAATAAGTGACAGGTCTTTATCCTGAAGAAAATGAATATACAGGCCCAAGATATCTCGTATTCTGGTTTGTCTTTACGTGAGAGTACCTCCTTTTAGAGTAAGACCTTAAACTCTGCTGTGTGTCCGTCCAACAGAAAGCTGTCCGCTCTCCAGCACCACCTTCCCCCATGTCCTCCCCCTCCTGTCTCTCCTGGAGAAAAGCGTGGCGGTGGGTGAGGGGGCGGAGCCGTGGGAGACGGTGGAGGCCGGGGTGGACGTGGTCATGTTCCACCTGGGGGCGGCGAGGACGATCGCTCAGCTTGGGGGGATCTACCGCTCCAACACGGAGAGCAGACTACAAGGTGGGGGGGGGCACTCAAGTTTAACTCTGTCTCTGTCTGCGATGCTGTAAGAGGAGAATTTGACACGTCCAGTTCTGCATGATATCGAGTTATCCTCCTGCTTAAGGCAGGTTATAATGAAACATAATAAAGGTTCAAAAGTTGCAAAAACGTTTGCTTCAATAAAATAAATGCAGATTCTACAATATTCTACAAATATCCAAAGTGAGGAACATCAGAGAGTAAGAACATCACAAGCAAGAAGAGAGAGAGAGGAGACAACGACAGGAAGTGCAAACAAACAAGTGCTGACAGGAAGTGAGCAGAGGTGCTGACAGGAAGTGAGCAGAGGTGCTGACAGGAAGTGAGCAGAGGTGCTGACAGGAAGTGACCAGAGGATGAGCACAACATCGACAGCTGTTCTTTAGAGTTCTAATCAGCTTCAAAACCATTTTAAATATCATCATCATTAAGTTAGTAGGTATTCATGAAAGAGCTGGGTCTTTAGCTTTTTCTTAAAGGTGCAGAGGGACTCTGCAGATCACATGGAGTTTGGAAGTTCATTCCACCACCGGGGGGCGACAGAGGAGAAGAGTCTAGTCAGAGACTTAGGACCCTGTAGTGAAGGTTGGATCAGACGCCTTTCACTGGCAGAGTGTAGTGGGGGGGGGGGGGGAGTGTAGACCTGGATGAGTTAAAGTGAGGAGGAGACGTTTCTGAGTTTTAAATTTGATGTGAGCAGAAACTGAGAGTCAGAGGAGGGAGATGAACAGAGGAGAGACGTGATGTGGGGGTTTGATAGTGAATGCAGGAAGACCAGCCAGTAGAGAGTTGCAATAGTCTTCCTCATTCTTTTGTCGATATATGGCGTCGTCATTAAGGCAAAAAACTTCTTCATAGCAAACTTCCATTTTCTGGAGTGAATATGTGAAAACAGGGATGCAGAAGTTTGTGCTACTGTTTCTGCTCTGCGTCGTTCTGTGGCAATGCAAACTTAACGTTTCAGTTTAACAAGTTTTCATACACGTCCTCCCTCAGCTGGAAGTCTGCGTGACTCACAGAGAATATCTTCAGATAAAGAAGTCTCGAGGAGTAGTGAACATTTAACAAGATGTGCAGCCAGATTAAAAGACGAGCGGCTCCCTGACTTTAGGCTCTACATGTCTCCCTGCGTAGTAAACGTCTCTGATGTCATGTCCTCTTTGCAGGTTTCCAGGAGCAGCCGGAGGTCTTGGAGCTCTTCCTCACAGACTTCCAGATGAGGCTGCTGTGGGGGAGCAGGGGGGCCGAGGAGAACCAGGCTCTGCGATACGCCAAGTTCGAGCAGGTGCTGACGGCCCTGTCCAATAAGCTGGAGCCGCCCGTCAGACCGCACTGACCCCAGATAACTGCCCGGGAGGGGCTCCTGTTGTGTTCTTATTCCTGCAGAGGACACGATGGACACTGAGCAGACGGACTTCTGATGCTCGGTTTAACAGGATTATTAAAAAGGGGAGTGGCTCCGACTGCAAACGCACATCATGTGAACGCTACACGATGATTCTCTGAAGCTTGTTGTGATTCATGTTTAAAACAAAAACATGTTAACTTCATATTATTCTCATGCTAACTTTCTGACAGCCTGTCCTAACAGCATGCAACGAGAGCGAGCGCCATCTTGATTCTATTGTTTCCTATTGGAGTGTCTTTACTGCCCGCGAGCGACGCAGCGTGAAGGGACCCAGACACCATGTTTTTATTTTAAGTACTGTACAAGGAACAAGGAGGGAGGGGGCTCTACAAGGCCCTGTCACTCACTTTAATCACTCAGCAGAGCGGTGCCTAAATATTATCCACATCAGTGATGAAATGTTGACCTTTGACCTGTAGCAACACGGGAGAAAAACTTTTTTTTCAGTTCACCCCGAGAGGTTTATTGACGACACACTGAGTGTTAAGATTTGAGTCGACAGCTCGTCAATACAAAGCAGTTTGTCCACCTTCAAAATAAAAGCACCACACTTCAGTTTGTCCACCTTCAAAATAAAAGCACCACACTTCAGTTTGTCCACCTTCAAAATAAAAGCACCACATGTAGGTGTGAATGTGAGTGTGTCTGGTTGTCTGTCTCTATAATTCAGCCCTGTGATTGGCTGGTGAACAGTCCAGGGTGTAACATACCTGAACATACCTTTAAAATGCTCCAGCTCCCCCCAAAGATTTCTTCTGTCCAATAAAGAACCAAAATGTGAATTTAAGATGAGTGCAGATAAACGGTACTGTGACAGGATCTGTTGTGCTTTTATACTGAAGAGGGGGAAAAGATCCTAAAGGATACCAGAGATCTGTTTTACAGAATAAAGGTGATGTGAGATGACGCTGTGCTTCCGTCTGTCCGCTCACTCTCAATGTTTGTGTTCTGAAGGCTGGACCTTCATTTATCATCATCAGCTGTACGATCGACAACCCGAGAGCACGATAACGATTTCCTTTTGTTTATAATATTTATCATCATGTGGTCGTCTTTAGGATGATCTAATATGAAGTGAATATTTAGTGACATTACTGGAGCTGTGTTCTGTTGAAAACTCTTCTCTAACCACGAGGACAGCACGCATGTAAACCGGTACATCTTACAGTATTAATGTCTTAATATTTATCTGAAATGTGAAATGTAAATAAACGTGTTTTACCAAACTGTGACGCCTCTTTGTTGAATTAAACCTGTCATGACTCAACATTCATCAAAGCTTCATCATTATGCTGCATTTAGTGATGTAGTCAAGACCACACTGAGACTGAGACCTACCAGAGACCAGAGTGCTCCAAGACCGAGACCAGGACCATAAATATCTCTGAAGAATCTTCATCTTGTGTTTAGGGGGCGTGTCACTCACTTTGTAGGTTGTGGTCGTAACTGGGGGATAAAAATCAAACTACAAATGAATTGAAGTTATTTGTTCTTTTAGAAAGAGACGTTTTCCTTCTAATCTCAGTAATGAGAGTTTCTTAACTCTTATTTATATATAGATATGACCTTTATTTAAACCAATAGAGAGCAGAACTCTCTTTTTCAAATAATACAAAATACAAGATAAAGTATGACGTCATCTGTTGAGTGTTGGTGTCACTCATGTACTATTTTACTTTGGGTCTTTATTTTTTCATATTCCTGTAATATTTGGGATTCATTAAATAAATATGAACATAAAGTGGTCTGCAGGTTGAAGACATCAGATGTGACAGATCTGCTGTGAAGAGGTGAGTCTTAAAATGAGCATGTCTATAACACAAACCTCACGTCTAACATGTTAAAATTAAACCTAATCCCTCTGTTGGTGGTTTTGCATTTCTACAATTCACTTGTCAGACACTTTTAGAGACGAACATCAGAGAGAAAGAGAAACACAAGCAAGGATCTAGAAAATAGGAAACAACAACAGGAAGTGCAAACAAACAGATTTGAGGCACAGCACAACATTAACACAACACACTTGTCATGACTGTATAAAAGTCTGGTCAGTATTTTCTAAAAAGAAATATGGATAAATATGATTGTGCCTTTGAGTACCTGAACAGCGCTTCTTAAATAAAATGTATTATTATTATTATTATTATATTATTATTTTATTATTATTTATTCATTTAAAACATTGAAATTCAAGTGGCAAGTCCTTTTTCTTTTCCAGAAGATCATTAAATTATACAGAAAGCTTTAACTAAAATAAATCTATAACTACCTTTAATTTATGAGTACGTTGATATTTATATTTATATTTATATTTATATTTATGTTTATGTTTATATTTATATTTATGTTTATATTTATGTTTATGTTTATGTTTATATTTATATTTTTGTTTTTATATTTATATTTATATTCATGTTTATATATTTATATTTATATATTGATATTTATATTTATATTTATATTTATATTTATATTTATATTTATATTTATACTTATATTTATATTTATATTTATATTTATATTATGCTCACACTTCCGGAATAGATAAATATTTATAAACCGCTGTTCCTTCTGGACTGTGATCCTCCAACGTGTCCACCATACACAACGCCCCATATTGTTCTGTCCTCCTGGGAAATGTAGTCCTTTTCCTGTCTTCGTTACGTGTCCGTGGGTTACAACCTTAACTTAGAAAAACTACAAACTGACCGGCTTCCGCTGGAGGGGTTTGTGTTGGGTTTTCACTCAGCCAGCAGGCAGCCAAAATGTTGGCCATCCTGTCTGTGCTGATTTTATACCTTTGTAACCCCGTTTTTGGCGTTTTTCAGAAACTTTACTGCACAATTTCAGACAGCTGCGAGTGCGACTTCAAACCGAAGATCAGAGGTGAGAAGATACACACCTGTGTGTTAGCTAATGTAGCTATGTGTTAGCCTGCTAACTACACTTAATATATATATATATATATATAGCCTCTCCCCCTCTGTAAATGATTAATTAAACATATTTAAAATGTCCTGTTTGTGTGACGCTAACTGGCGTTTTGAATAAAAGTAAATAATATTCCCTGAGTAGCTGATTTGCTAGTTAGCTGTTATGCTAGCTGTTAACAGAGGAAGTCTCCTGTGTTGACAATCAGTGAACACACTATTTTAGTTGTGTTTTGTATGTTTTAAACTCTAAATTGAGGAGAAACTGTCTCGTTTTGTGTAAAGTTAGACATCAGTAATGTGTGGTAGATTATGTGGAATGTAAATAACTTTAAATAAGTTTAATTAGATGTTTTTGGTGTTTTACATCACATAATGTTTAATAAGAGGTTTGAAGATGCAATGTGCAGTTATTGCAAGACTCTTGTGTTGTACATGTGTTAGGAATACTTATTTTATTAACTTCTTGTTGTTGAGGCATCTTTATACACTGCATCCCAACACTGTGTAATATTACTACTTTATTTAAAGGTCCAATCAGTGAGATGTGTAGAGAGAGAGATGATAAAGGTATCTTACTATCTGATCATTAAGGAAACATGTTGAAGTGCTGGCTTCTCTGACAACAATGCAGCAGCCAGTATGTCCTCCTTCTAACTTTAGATTCTGGTCCTGAATGCTCTGGATTTGTTTGGACCAGAGAAGGTAGGCGCTTTTAAGACACGCCCCCACACGGCCGTTTTGGACACCCCTCGGTTTGTCAGATATGAGAGCAGTTATCAGGTCAACAGGTGTTGCAGCGATGGAAGCGGGCCAGAGAAGTGGTTCAGATAGAAGTGATTGTACCCGACCTAAAAAGCCTCTGCATGTTTCTAATAAGCTCCACGAGCAGAAACGTGCTCAAACTAGGATCAATATTGGAGATGCTTTTGAAAAATGGAGAGAGGTTAGAACACAGAAAGGTTTACAGACCCATGCAGAGCTGGATAAACACTGAAGCTTCAGAGTCCACCACATGGTGACCTGAGTGAGCATGGACTCTAGAGAGGAGGGGGGGGGGGGGGGGGAGACAGCTCTCTATGATGTTTAGAATTTAGACTGCAGTACCCGTTTTAAAGGGTGATTAACCTTCTGCTGTGATTGCACCTCAGCTAGAAGAGTCTACCACTTTGCATTCTGTCAGCAGACTGCTGCTACAGACCGGCCTTTTTAGCTGACACACTTTTTAGTGTTCACTTTTTGTTTGCAATCTTTGCTCTTTGCTGCTGTAACAATGTAAATTTCCCCATAGTGGGATAAATAAAGGATTATCTTATCTTATCTTTTCTTAGATAACTCAGAGCTCCGGTGTGCATTTTTAAATTTGACTTTTTGTATTCATCTTCCTTCAACCAGACCTGGAATGGGATCTCTACAAGAATCTTTACGGTCAGCACCTGGCCCAGGACATCGTGTCAGAGGAGGTCTCTAAATTCCTTCAGAATAAAAACCCAGAGCGGCCGCTGGTACTTTCCTTCCATGGCTCCTCTGGGACGGGAAAGACGCTGGTCAGCTCCATGCTGGGAAATCATCTGTACGGCTCGGCCATGAGCAGCCCTTACGTCCACCAGTTTGTCCCCACGCTGCACTTCCCCTTACCTGAGCGCGTCCAGGAGTACAGGGTGAGTCAGCGAAATGCTAATCTGTATTTTATCACTTTGTTGATTACATCGTAAAGAACAGATTACATGTGTCCTCTGATCTGACGAGGAGATGAGAAGTAGGATTTATTGAGTGTTTTACAGAATGTTCTGATCTGCTGTAACGACCTCTGTTCTGTCCTCCGTCCTGCAGGAGGAGCTGAAGAGCTGGGTGAAGGGGAACCTGACGGAGTGCGCTCGCTCTGTCTTCTTTTTCGACGAGATGGAGAAGATGCCTCCGGGTCTCGTTGACGTCCTGGAGCCCTTTCTGGGTCCTTCTCATGTTGTGTTTCGCACAAACTACCGCAAGGCCATCTACGTCTTCATCAGGTACTCACATACCTCACAGACCCAGCGGGGCCGGGTCCGCACCGTCAGACAGAGCACAACCTGTGGGCGCTGACAGAACGCAGCGTGCACAGACACAACTGTTAGACGTCTCTGATTGTGTGTTTTCTCTGCAGCACAACAGGAGAGGAGGTGATCAACACAGTGGCTCTGGAGAACCGGCAGGCCGGACGGGACAGAGAGGAGGTCAAACTGTCCGACCTGCAGGAAGGCATCGCACAGACCGTTTACAACAGCAACACCAGTAAGTGGTTCATCTGTAAAATAGTTCAGAACTCAGTATTGCATGTTTTTTATCGGCAGCTCTTTCGAGGAAACGTTTCCCTGCGACTGCAAACAGAGCTGGCCAATCAGAGGAGAGTGCACATGTGGGGAGGCGGGGCCTTAAAGAGACAGTAGCTGAAATTAAGCGTTTCAGGCAGAGGCTGAAATGAGGGATTTTACTGATGTCAGTATCAGAAACATAAAGGAGGTTTTTTGAGCTACACATCTCACAACTCTACTCAACAGTCGTCCCAAACACTTTCTTCTTCTTAAATATTTATAATCTTTATCTGTAAGAGATGATATTGAGGATTCTTAGTGCAGTAAAGGATATTATCGAGCTGAATGTTTGACACTCAGAGATCAAACTTTAACTGTTTCATTTCTCTCACATGAAGTAAACAGATCTGTGTTTTTCCCTCCAGGCGGTTTCTTCCACTCCAGTATCATCCAGCAGAAGCTCATCACGCGCTTCGTTCCCTTCCTGCCGCTGAGCCGGCGACACGTGGAGCGCTGCGCCCGCTCTCAGCTGTGCCAACGAGGCAACTGTGACCGCGATGACGTGGTGGAGGCAGTAGGGGGCGACATAGTTTACACTCCGGTCCAGGGCCAGTATTTCTCCTCCACGGGCTGTAAGGCCATCCCCGCCAAAATCAACTTCTTCCTCTGAGCAAAGGAGGAAACGTTTTTTTAAGGACTGAAAGGGAAAAGATTCAGAGACCGTCTGGATCAGTTTCTCTCATACAGAGGTCAGAGCAGACTCTCTGGAGCAGGGGGGTCTTTCTGCACGTGGACTCAAGGGGATTCAAACTCACAATCCAGAGAATTCAATTTGTGCCGAGTTTCCCTGAAGGCATCGCTGCGTAACAGTCGTCCAAGTGTTAGTACAGGAGAGTTTATTCCCTGAATATCATTCAGGGTCAGACGTTCTGCCAGCTCTACCTCACACCGGCTCCACCTTTAATCCATGAGTTGTTAAGGTGCTACAGGGTGGTCTTATGTTTCAGCAGCAGCTGAATGCAATTCATTTTAAAATGTATTCCTCTTTAACTCATCCCTCCTCCTTTCACTTCAACTCAGTCTGTAGGAAACAAAAAGATCCTCAACAGGTGACACAGCAGACAATACAAATCTGTTCTTTGTCATTTAGTCCCTAAAATGTGTCAAAATAAGGTCCAGGTTTAAAAAAAGAAAACGTAATGACCCCCCAGTAAGACCTCAGATCTTAATATAAGCTGCCTGATTATTTAAGACTTTCTCTGATCATTTAAAGTCTGATTGAAGGTTTAGCAGCATGCATCCTGTGCTGTATCAAACTTCATACAGTATATTATAGTACAATAATGTTTAATTTA
>NC_083616.1:33124346-33136846 GCF_963584025.1 Labrus mixtus
TCGTAGCTTCACATTGTTGTGTTAGCATGCTAATGTTAGCGCACTTCAGTTAGCTCGTAGCTTCACATTGTTGTGTTAGCATGCTAATGTTAGCTCTCTTCAGTTAGCTCGTAGCTTCACATTGTTGTGTTAGCATGCTAATGTTAGCTCTCTTCAGTTAGCTCGTAGCTTCACATTGTTGTGTTAGCATGCTAATGTTAGCGCACTTCAGTTAGCTCGTAGCTTCACATTGTTGTGTTAGCATGCTAATGTTAGCGCTCTTTAGTTAGCTCGTAGCTTCACATTGTTGTGTTAGCATGCTAATGTTAGCGCTCTTTAGTTAGCTCGTAGCTTCACATTTCATGTAAACTGACACAGAATGAGCGTGATCTAAAAACTCTTACTAACATCCAAATAATCAGTGAGTATGTTCTTCTTCTTCTCTCTAGTTCTTGACTAAAACAACTTTTATACACAAGGGGAGGAGCCGGCCGTCCCGTCCATGTAAACACGGCTCTGACAACAACACAGCCAGCGGGACTCGAGCTTCTCCCTCATTGTAGACAGTCAGGACTCAGAGACACATTTACACAGGACAGACTTTATGATTTATTTATGTGGAACATGTCACACTCTGTCTTTAAAGGACACTTTTAGGACTTCAAACCGACAGATGGAGCAGGGAGGAAAAGTTGCATCATATTTAAAGACAAAAAGCAGTTTGTTGTAGATCTGCTGGAGGATCAGGTCTATAGCTCATCAGGAGGTTCAATGTCTGTAATGATCTCTGGGATCGTTACGCTGCTCTCCTAATTGTTTCCTGAAGATATCTCTGTCATCAATAAATCTGTCGATCCTGATCCACTCGTCTCCGAGGGCTGAAAGTGCAGCTGAACGAATCAGAGGAAATATTCTGCTTCATCAGCACGCTGACGTTCAGTCTCTCTGTTTTTTTCAAGAGACGGTTTGAAACATTAAATCTTTCTTTTTGTTTTATAAACATTCCTGTGAAATCTGTCGGGGAGTTTTTTGTTTCTGAGCTTTTTAAAAAGATTCAGTTTTTTATTTTTAAATGTTAAAATATTCAAACATGTACGGAAGCCCGAAAGGACAAACATCCAATTATTTGATTTAACTCTGTTTTCCCGTCATAAAGACTAAATGTCAGCTGATTTGATCTCGTTTTCTCTGGATAATAACACCGGTTTTCCCGTCTTAACGAGTTATTTTCAGCTGGTTTCTCATCACCACGAGGAATGTCCTTGTTATGATGAGACAACCAGCGTAATAAACCCAGAGAGAAATAAAAAAACGAGAGAAATAAAAAACGAGAGAAATACAAAAACGAGAGAAATAAAAAACCGAGAGAAATAAATCGAGATCTGGAGAAAACAACTCAAACTGACTCGTTATCACAGGAAATCAGAGTGAGATCAAATGTTTGGATTTGTGTCCGCTCAGGGCTTCCGTAGTAACTTAATAACATTACTAAAAGACAAAAACTGATTAAATTACACACTGTTTCTCAACCTGGGGTTCAGGACCCCCAGAAGGAGTCACAGATTAAAGCCATGTGGTCACAAATTGATGTCGTACTTATTATTAATAAATATTTTTAAATCTTGGTTTTATAAACATTCCTGTGAAATCTGAGTTTTCTGTTTCTGAGCTTTTTAAAAAGATCCAGTTTTTGAGTTTTAAATGTTAAATTATTGAAACATGTACGGAAGCCAGAAGAGGACAAACATCCATACGTGTTATTTTACTCTCTTTTCCCCTCATGGTGTAAAATGTGTTTGTTTTCTCGAGATCTCAACAGATTGTTCTTGTTTTCTCAGGATAATAACGACTTTATCATCCCCAAAAAACAAGATGACTCCGTCAAGATCTCAAGAAAACAACAGAAATAACTTGTAATCACTCGTTTACTTGTATAATATAAATCTAAATCTCTTAAATTAAAGTTCATTCTCTGTAAGCTCAGACGTCTACATGAGTTTTTGTCTCCAGTGTTTTGCTTCCTCATGTCTTCTCGTTTTGTGTTTTATTTTTTTTACTTTTTATTTGAACTCTGATTAAATCTGACAAAGTTTTTGTTTAAATAAATAACTGTGGCTTTCTGCAGTTTGGGTCCTACCTCCTGTGTTTTTCAATCAGGGTTCTGTAATGAAGCTGAACTTTCTGCTGAAGATTGTAAGATGTGACAAACTGAAAACTTTGATCAGCTTTCAGACTTTACATGTTCTTATTGATTCTTTAAGATCTCTTTATTACGGTGGCTGGGAGGTGAAAAACTTAAAGTACAACGTGT
The DNA here is from genome assembly GCF_963584025.1 of Labrus mixtus. Classification (NCBI taxonomy): domain Eukaryota; kingdom Metazoa; phylum Chordata; class Actinopteri; order Labriformes; family Labridae; genus Labrus; species Labrus mixtus. The sequence goes on from NC_083616.1 coordinate 33,126,637, forward strand.
GAAACATTTTTACAAAGCTTGAGACAAATTCACATTTTAAAAAACATTTTTATAAAACAAAACTTAAAAAGTGTGAAACATTTTTACAAAGCTTGAGACAAATTTACAAGTGGCAGAACATTTGAACCATGCAGTCCTCAAACCAGTTTACAGACCACAGAATCTTTGCTTGACCATAGACATATATATAAATATGTATGTTTATATTTATAACATTTATATATATGTTTATATTTATAACATTTATATATATGTTTATATTTATAACATTTATATAGAGTATATCTATTAGGGCTGGGAATCTTTTGATGTCTCACGATTCGATTTGATTTTGATTCTTGGGGTTACGATTTGATTCAGGATCTATTTTCGATTCAAACAGATTCTGAATTTATGATTCAAAGTCTATTTTTGAATGAGTCCATACTTCAGGATCTCTTCCAGTCATCTGTGAGACCGGCTGAATTTCTTGCTGCTTCATTTTGCATTCTACTGAGTTAAAGAGCTAGCATTAGCATTTAGCAGGGAGTGACTGATTAGCCCAAAAAAGATTTTTGGAAGTTATGAATCTATTTAAAATCTCAGAAGATAAGAATCTTGATTTTTACATAAAACATTTTTTTTCCCGCCTCTAATATCAAATAATATAAAATCAAATTAAATGTCCGCTGACTTCCGGGTCATTTCTGGTATTTGGTACGTTCCTGTCCAGATTCTGTCTTTGTAAATTTGTTTCATCACTGCTGAAATGTTTCACATCTAATAAATTAGTTTTATAAAATATTAAAATGTTTTAAGTGTAAATTTGTCATTTTGTTTTGCACTTCCCAGCCACCGTAGTTAATGGATGTTTTTTTAAATGAAGTCTATTTTAACGTTCTCTCTCAGTTTTTATTTCTCAGACTGATCAAGAAGAGTCTCCTCTCAGTGTGAACTCTCTGATGAGGCGTTCAGTGTCCCTCGGTCAACAGACGACCTGTGTGTTTTTCTCCCCCAACTTGGGTGGTGATGTTTGGACTGGACACACACACACACACACACACACACACACACACACACACACACACACACACACACACACACTGTGTTTTAATCCACTGGTCTGTCCTGAGCTCATGGACCCCGGTTCCTCACAGCGAGGAGATTACAGCAGAAAATTAGTCCGGGGGTACACAGACCCACCCGGGCCGCCGTGACGCTGTGGTGTGAAAATCAAACAGACCCCTGTCCCCCCTAAAGACCCTCAACGCGCCAAAGTCAAAGTGAGGGTTCAGTTTATCTCTGCTGCTGTCACCTTCAGAGAACACATCAAAAATCATCTAAATAAAACTTCTTCAGTTCACAATCTTCATTAAATCTTTAAGAACATTTTAATCTCTTTTATAGATTTGAAACTTCCTGTAAATGTTTCTTTATAAAAACAGAGAATTTAAAGTTTTAAACCATTTATCAAAATTTCACAAAATCTGAGAAACTTTTAGACTTTAACTTAATTTATTTGATTTTCTGAAGATGATTTTAGGCCAGACACGTGACATTAATTAATCTCATTACATTACACATTTATCTCACCTCTTATTCCCATTCTTCGACATTTCTGCTAATTATTTTTATATTTTTAGACTTCAGCTAAATTATCTCAACACAGATAAATCCTTCAATGTTTCATTATCTAAATAAAAACGGAATAAACAAAGATAATGACGTTTTGTGCATTATTTGATGCCTGATGTCTGACCCTGTAAAATAAATATTAAATGCATCTTTCGTTTCTTTCACCCGCTGAACTTTTGCACAAATAAAAATAAAAGATTGACATGAAGAAAGAAGGAAAGTTGAGCATGCACATGAGAGAAATAAAAATCTGGACAGATGAAAAACAATGCGATGCTTCCAGTGATCATGGATTCATTCTTTATTTCATTCATCAACAAACGGACTCTCCTTTATTGGCTTGTAATGGCATCCTGTCTAAAAGGATAAAGGGCTTGGAAAAGGTCACGGTTTGTTAAACAAAATTAAAATGATACATTCCTGACGAATTATGCAAATTATAATCCCCAAAACGGCAACAAAAGGCGGCAACAAAAGCTCTGCAGTGGAGCGACAATAAACCGTCACAGAGAGCTTCTTTTTTTTTTTTTTTTTTATTCTGCAGGGAAAAAGTGAGAAGCTGCGAAATATTAGTTTCACTCCAACAAGTTAGGAAAAAAACGTCTCAGCTTGTAAAATACTTAATGATCAGTCTTTCTGTCGTGGTCGGCCTCCTCCTCCTGCAGGCCTGCGTCAAAGGAAACAGGAGGAAAGTGACAGTTTGGGCTTTTCTGCTTCACTTGGTCGATTAAAAGAGATAAAAATGAGCGCTTTCAGAGAGTAAAAGTTCATTAAAGAACTAATTGGAGTCAGATTACGAGAGCAGGAGGAGAGTGTGGCCCTCCAAAAGGCCCTGAATGAAAAAGCCTCACTGTGACGTGAACTTAAAGGAACGAACATGTGCGTAAAATAAAGACTCTGATGAGGAACATGCGGAGAGGAAAAGCTGATGTTGTATCGAGGAGAAGTGCAGGAGCGACCAGCAACAGATGTCCAGGCACAATTCTCGGTTTGGATTTGAGATTGCACAAGAATTGCGTTTGGACAATCAGCAGCTAGAGCTCAGAAACACAAATAAAAACATCTGCTCAGCGCAAACATGAGAAGGAAAGCTTCATTAATGAGAAAAAGGAGGTTTTAAAACGAAAAAGAAAAAGAAGTGTCCTTCATGTCGGATCAATGTGAGCTCAAAGTGAAGTGAAGAGCAGCTCACACTCAAACACTCCACACTACACATCATCAGCCAGATCATCCAATTACAGCCCTTAATTAGCAGCTCTCCAATTTATCAGACCTGATCCCACAGCCGAGGAGAAAAAAAACACCAGAGTCCGCTCACACACCTCACACACTCACACACGATGAGTTCACGAGCAGGGAAATAAAGAGGGAAATCCCGGGAATCCAAACTCCTCTCCGCCATATCTGCACCTGTTAAAGACGCATCTCTCTCCTCCATCCTTACTCACCCCTTGTAGTCCCCCTCCTCCTCCTCCCCCTACAGAAAAAAAGCTCCAAAAGATTGTACCAAACCATCTTTAGCAGCTGCTCAAACCTGCAGAGAGAGACAGAAAACGTGCTGCAGGTTGATGCACCTGCTCCTCCTCCTCCTCCTCGGCCGCGGGTACATCCATGCAGCGGGGAAGGCTGCTCCTGCGGCCGGAAAACAGGCTCATGATGGAGGGAGGGAGGGAGGCTGCATGCTCCCCCCCCCAGGATGGTCGCATGGACGACGGAGGACAACCGCGACCGCCTCCGCTTCCTCCTCCTCCTCCTCCTTCTCCTCCACGGGCTCCGGCTCCTTCTGTCGCTCCTGCTCTCCTCTCCTGCTACTGGCCGTTTCTGGGGGCTTTTTCTGGGGCTCCTCCAACAATAAGCGCCGGCCGGTGCGTCCGTGTCACCGGGAGAGAGCTCGGGAGTGGGGCCGGTCCGCTCATGGTACTGAGATTTGAATAAACACACACATTCACACACACACACACACGCACACACACGCGGCGGGGAGGATGATAAATGCCCATTGTGCCCCGAGGAGGAGGAGGAGGAGGAGAAGTAATGAATCTGCACGGAGAGAGAGAGAGAGAGAGAGAGAGAGAGAGAGGAGAGAGAGAGAAAGAGAGAGAGCGAGAAATAGAGAGAAATAGAGAGAGAGAGAGAGAGGAGAGAGAGAGAGAGGAGAGAGAGAGGAGAGAGAGACTCTTAAAGACACAACAGTCTTATTTTCCTCTTTTCTTTTTCCTCATTTTCAATTACAATCAAAACACTGTTAACACACACACACACACACACACACACACACACACACACACACACACATTGAGATGACGTCCTCTCTGTAAGAGTCAGTCAGAGCTCAGAGGCTTCCCTCATTGATGATGTGATGGTGAGAAAACAATAAACAACAAACAACAATAAACAACAAATACAAGTGACGGTTAACAGAAACTCAAACGAACATTTCAAAAATTAAAGAAACATTTTGCATGAAGCCTGTTCAGGATGAATGAATTTCATTTGAATGCTTTTATTTTAGTTTCTTTATTTATACTCAATAAAGAAAAACAACATTTCGTTTTTACATGCAGATGATTTATTTACTAAAGATTTAATTTTTATTTTACACACAAAAAGTGTATTTATTCCCCTTTTTGTTTTAAATCATCAACATTTTCTAAAGTAATGACGCGTGCGTTGGCCCTGCAATGAAGAGAAGGCTTGGGTTTTTTTACGTATGATATTGAAATGCTCTAAAGGACAATTTTTCTGCAAGTAACATCAACTCTATCCAAGGCCGACCATAAGGAGGGGAAAAAGCCACACCAGGGCCCCCATGGAGGTCATTAAAAAAGGTCCATCCAAAAATTGAATTTTTGAATTGAAAATGTTTTTCCATTTCGATTTTAAAAATGATACATGTAGCGTGTAGCTGACCTGATTGACAGGTGGGTGCGGTGTAACGGTTTGTCAGGAGGTTTAAAACCCGCCTCAGCTCCAGCTCTCAGCCAGTCAATGAAGGAGAGTTTCAGCTGTCTATAAAGGAGAGTTTCATCTGTCTATAAAGGAGAGTTTCATCTGTCAATAAAGGAGAGTTTCACCAGTCGATAAAGGAGAGTTTCATCTGTCAATAAAGGAGAGTTTCATCTGTCAATAAAGGAGAGTTTCATCTGTCTATAAAGGAGAGTTTCACCCGTCAATAAAGGAGAGTTTCATCTGTCAATAAAGGAGAGTTTCATCTGTCTATAAAGGAGAGTTTCACCTGTCAATAAAGGAGAGTTTCACCAGTCTATAAAGGAGAGTTTCACCTGTCAATAAAGGAGAGTTTCAGCTGTCTATAAAGGAGAGTTTCACCAGTCAATAAAGGAGAGTTTCACCTGTCAATAAAGGAGAGTTTCACCTGTCAATAAAAGAGAGTTTCAGCTGTCTATAAAGGAGAGTTTCACCAGTCGATAAAGGAGAGTTTCAGCTGTCTATAAAGGAGAGTTTCACCAGTCGATAAAGGAGAGTTTCACCTGTCTATAAAGGAGAGTTTCACCTGTCTATAAAGGAGAGTTTCATCTGTCAATAAAGGAGAGTTTCATCTGTCTATAAAGGAGAGTTTCACCTGTCAATAAAGGAGAGTTTCACCAGTCTATAAAGGAGAGTTTCACCAGTCGATAAAGGAGAGTTTCACCTGTCAATAAAGGAGAGTTTCACCTGTCTATAAAGGAGAGTTTCACCAGTCGATAAAGGAGAGTTTCACCTGTTGATAAAGGAGAGTTTCACCAGTCGATAAAGGAGAGTTTCACCTGTCTATAAAGGAGAGTTTCACCTGTCTATAAAGGAGAGTTTCACCAGTCGATAAAGGAGAGTTTCACCTGTTGATAAAGGAGAGTTTCACCAGTCGATAAAGGAGAGTTTCACCTGTCTATAAAAGAGAGTTTCACCTGTCTATAAAGGAGAGTTTCAGCTGTCTATAAAAGAGAGTTTCAGCTGTCTATAAAAGAGAGTTTCAGCTGTCTATAAAGGAGAGTTTCACCAGTCGATAAAGGAGAGTTTCACCTGTCTATAAAGGAGAGTTTCACCAGTCTATAAAGGAGAGTTTCATCTGTTGAAAAAGGAGAGTTTCACCTGTCAATGAAGGAGAGTTTCACCTGTCTATAAAGGAGAGTTTCACCAGTCGATAAAGGAGAGTTTCACCTGTCTATAAAGGAGAGTTTCACCTGTCTATAAAGGAGAGTTTCATCTGTCTATAAAGGAGAGTTTCACCTGTCTATAAAAGAGAGTTTCACCTGTCTATAAAGGAGAGTTTCACCAGTCTATAAAGGAGAGTTTCAGCTGTCTATAAAGGAGAGTTTCACCAGTCGATGAAGGAGAGTTTCACCTGTCTATAAAGGAGAGTTTCAGCTGTCTATAAAGGAGAGTTTCACCTGTCTATAAAGGAGAGTTTCACCTGTCTATAAAGGAGAGTTTCACCAGTCTATAAAGGAGAGTTTCACCTGTCTATAAAGGAGAGTTTCACTTGTCTATAAAGGAGAGTTTCCCATGTCTATAAATTAGAGTTTCACCTGTCTATAAAGGAGAGTTTCACCTGTCTATAAAGGAGAGTTTCACCTGTCTATAAAGGAGAGTTTCACCAGTCGATAAAGGAGAGTTTCACCTGTTGATAAAGGAGAGTTTCACCAGTCGATAAAGGAGAGTTTCACCTGTCTATAAAGGAGAGTTTCACCTGTCTATAAAGGAGAGTTTCAGCTGTCTATAAAAGAGAGTTTCAGCTGTCTATAAAAGAGAGTTTCAGCTGTCTATAAAGGAGAGTTTCACCAGTCGATAAAGGAGAGTTTCACCTGTCTATAAAGGAGAGTTTCACCAGTCTATAAAGGAGAGTTTCATCTGTTGAAAAAGGAGAGTTTCACCTGTCAATGAAGGAGAGTTTCACCTGTCTATAAAGGAGAGTTTCACCAGTCGATAAAGGAGAGTTTCACCTGTCTATAAAGGAGAGTTTCACCTGTCTATAAAGGAGAGTTTCATCTGTCTATAAAGGAGAGTTTCACCTGTCTATAAAAGAGAGTTTCACCTGTCTATAAAGGAGAGTTTCACCAGTCTATAAAGGAGAGTTTCACCAGTCTATAAAGGAGAGTTTCACCAGTCTATAAAGGAGAGTTTCACCTGTCTATAAAGGAGAGTTTCACCAGTCTATAAAGGAGAGTTTCACCTGTCTATAAAGGAGAGTTTCACCTGTCTATAAAGGAGAGTTTCACCAGTCGATAAAGGAGAGTTTCACCTGTCTATAAAGGAGAGTTTCACCTGTCTATAAAGGAGAGTTTCATCTGTCTATAAAGGAGAGTTTCACCTGTCTATAAAAGAGAGTTTCCCATGTCTATAAATTAGAGTTTCACCTGTCTATAAAGGAGAGTTTCACCTGTCTATAAAGGAGAGTTTCACCTGTCTATAAAGGAGAGTTTCACCTGTCTATAAAGGAGAGTTTCACCTGTCTATAAAGGAGAGTTTCACCTGTCTATAAAAGAGAGTTTCACCTGTCTATAAAGGAGAGTTTCAGCTGTCTATAAAGGAGAGTTTCACCTGTCTATAAAAGAGAGTTTCAGCTGTCTATAAAGGAGAGTTTCACCTGTCTATAAAAGAGAGTTTCAGCTGTCTATAAAGGAGAGTTTCACCTGTCTATAAAAGAGAGTTTCACCTGTCTGTAAAGGAGAGTTTCAGCTGTCTATAAAGGAGAATTTCACCAGTCTATAAAGGAGAGTTTCACCTGTCTATAAAAGAGAGTTTCACCTGTCTATAAAGGAGAGTTTCAGCTGTCTATAAAGGAGAGTTTCATCTGTCGATAAAGGAGAGTTTCACCTGTCTATAAAGGAGAGTTTCACCTGTCTATAAAGGAGAGTTTCACCTGTCTATAAAAGAGAGTTTCAGCTGTCTATAAAGGAGAGTTTCACCTGTCTATAAAGGAGAGTTTCAGCTGTCTATAAAGGAGAGTTTCACCTGTCTATAAAAGAGAGTTTCAGCTGTCTATAAAGGAGAGTTTCACCTGTCTATAAAAGAGAGTTTCAGCTGTCTATAAAGGAGAGTTTCACCTGTCTATAAAGGAGAGTTTCATCTGTCGATAAAGGAGAGTTTCCCATGTCTATAAAGGAGAGTTTCATCTGTCTATAAAAGAGAGTTTCAGCTGTCTATAAAGGAGAGTTTCACCTGTCTATAAAAGAGAGTTTCACCTGTCTATAAAGGAGAGTTTCACCTGTCTATAAAGGAGAGTTTCATCTGTCGATAAAGGAGAGTTTCCCATGTCGATAAAGGAGAGTTTCACCTGTTTATAAAGGAGAGTTTCACCAGTCGATAATCATTTTGGTGATTTCTCCTCTTTGTGTTTTATTATGCATGTCACTTTCTCAGGATGGTTCGACACTTTAAACTCTTTGGGGATCATAATTGTGTAAAAACGTTTCATTTTGAGCATCAAACATTATCAGTCTGTCATTTCTTCTCAGACCTCCATCATGGATCCCTGGGTGATAATCCAAAGAGTTTTTTTTCACGGCTGCGTTCCTTGTGAGCTTAAAGCCGAATGTAAACAGTCAGACAGGGGGTTAAAGGATAAATTACCCAGCAGGCTTTGCCTTCAGGGCGATGGAGGACATGTCAGTGATTCTGTGTGCTATAAGCTGAGTTAACGTTTCCGTCTCTGGGAACGTCTCTGCACGTTGGACGCTCATTTGCCTCTTAAAGGGCCCCGCTGCTGCCTTTTCATGGCCCTGTAAGTATAATTTAGTGCGGGAGGCCCGAGATGGCGGGAGATTATGGTTATGAAAGGGGAGAAGGACGCGTTATTAATGCTTACTCATCATCAAAGGATCCCTGACGGAGCCGGATTCACTGTAACACACTGAGCCATGGGAAACCAACACAGACACCGTGTGAAAAAAAGAGAAACTGGAGAGATAATGAAAGACACTCTGCAGGTCCCTGCTGTAACATTACAGAGATACAGAGAGATCAAATCCATTTAGGTCACTTTTAACTACTGCCGAGTCCCTACAGGTGTGTTATCATAATGATGATCAGCTAAAGATCATAAGCATCAAAAATAACATGAAGCTCAGAAAGGTCCTGTTTCTAAGACTTAGTGTTGAAGTACTCAAACTCGGTCTTGGTCTCCAGACTGTACTTGAGACCACTTTTTGAAGGTCAGTGCTGCCCGAGCTTCTTGGGAAAATAACATATTGTTGCTTTGTTGTGAATCTCAGGGAATCAAACATTTTCAAATATATTCTTTGAGACCTTTAATACACGTACACATTTCTCTATAACAACCGTTCCAATCAATCAAGAAGTTTTCAAGACAGTCAGAAGATCATCAAAGTAAAGCCTGACTCAGACTGCAGGGTAATCAGGCCTTCCTTCCCAACAACCACGGGGTCGTTTCCGACTCGAGGCTGCTCAGAACCGATGATCTTCCCAGATGATCTCGTAGTGTGAGTCGTATAAAGATCAAATCTGAACGTCCCTGATCTGCTCAGAGATCGTTGTGGACACCCTGTTTTATGTCCAATATGTTGGATGTCTGGGATTTAAAATCTTGAAGATTACGTCATGAAAGGGTCTGCCGGAAGTCGTGTGTGAGTAGAATAACCACGAGAGACGAGGGAGGACAGTAGTGGCGACCAGCGGCAGAACGCCCCGGACACCTGTATGCATCTGACATTTACAATCTGACTTCCAGCTCTCACTGAAGAACAGACATGTTGTCTGCGTCTCCCCAGACATCTCATTTTCTAAATGTTTTTGTCCTCTTTGCACAGAACATTATAATCACAAATGTGTTCCTTGCCGGGCGCAATTATCTGAGTAACATCCTGTAGTCTGTGATGTGTTGTTATTTTCACATCTTGTAGTGTGAGCAGAAGAACATCGGTTAAGATTCTCCTCGTGTGTGATATTACCTGATTTCAAAATAAATCAGGAGAGATTTTAAAGCTTCTACAGTCTGAGCCAGTTGTGAGGATCATGAATTATTAAACCAAATTTAATCGCAATCCATCCAAAAGATTTTTTATGTTTTCAGTCTGAGCTGAAACTCGCTCGTTAGCTTTGCTGCGCCTCGAGCCAGCTTCCAGCGTGGCTGAAATCTAAAGGTTACAGCTTTAATAGAGAATTGTGTTATAATAACGCAGCTCTTCTTAATCAGCCTTCTCAGAATGAGTGGAGTCAGTGGGACTTGTTTTGTGTTCCTGCAGAGTTAGCACATCTGTGGGAAGACCCCCCACCGGGCCACTGTTCAGCCTGAACGTAGAGCTCTGGGGGAAGGTTGGGGGTCCATTCCTGAATAAATTTAGGGTCTCTTCTAAAGACCCAGTTGTCCGGCCCCACCACCGACCTCTGACCCCTGCAGAAGAAAAGTTATTGAAGGCGCCGGTGAGCTGACCACCGAGCAGAGGCTGGGAAAGTGGCCTGATGGAGGCGAGGGGTGGCTCAACGGGGTCAAACAAGAGAAGGGGAGGGGGGGGGTTTAGGAGGGTGAAGAAGTTCCCTTTGAGCCCCCCTCCCCCCCGCCTCCTCTTCGTCGTGTCCACAAGTGTGTCCCTGCAGCTATTGTGAGTGTGAGCTACAGCAGCAACAGAAGGCCTCAAACAAA
>NC_083616.1:33144346-33149346 GCF_963584025.1 Labrus mixtus
GGGGGGAGACAGCTCTCTATGATGTTTAGAATTTAGACTGCAGTACTCATTTTAAACACTAGGTGTCAGAGTTACATACTGCTCCTTTATATTGAATTATAAAAGATGATTGAGCCGCATGAAAAGTTTTATGAATGAACCTAAAATGATAAATGCTACAATTATCCCTCTTTCAGAAAACACCACACAAAGTTCGATGTCAGCTGAGGAGAGACACACACACACACACACACACACACACACACACACACACACACACACACACACACACACACACACACACACACACACACACACACACACACACACACACACACACACACACACACACACACAGCTGCAGCCTCGTACTGACAGTACTGATGCACTGGAGGACGCTCTGTTCACACTGATGACTCCACTGTTTACGTCTCGGCCTCTATGGCTGCTGACACACTATATGCTTTATAGTGTAGCTGTGTACACACTGAGCTTTTCTCTGCTTTCACTAGAACGGGACAAAGTGAAGAGGAACCAACACAAAGGTCAACACAGAGCGGATCCTCTGAGAAGGTTCAAACGCTTATTAAAAGAAACAGAAGGGCTCAATCATTACAGGGCAACAATGGAGATTAAGTCTATATTATCCTCCATCGATGATTATAGAGAGACTGGTAGCTGACACGTTTATGTCCGGCCTCCATCAGTCAGAAGAGGACAGGGATTTATAATCTTCAGAACTGAACCGGGGATAAAGAAGTTTAAGTTTGCTGCTCCCTTCACTTTGAACAGAGCTGAAACTTAACGAGACGCTCTCATTGGATGATTTTAAGAGGACGTTAAATGACGTGGAGGTGGACGGCTGTACAGTAGATGTTCTCCCTGATACGAAACACTTTACTGTCCACTTGAAGATTTGTCTTGGACAATATATTTATTTTATCTGCTCCTTGTTTGTGTGAAACTCTGTTATTTAATTGTGCTGCTGCCTGTCTGGGCCAGGAAACTCTTAAAAAAAGATATTTTTAATGTCAACAAGTTATTAATCAAATGACAACCAAATCAGAGAATAAACCAAACTCCCTTCAAAAATCTAGCAATTTAATCCTGCCCTGCGTAGTCACTGGCATAGGGTCGAAGCAGTACAGATCAATGTTTGACTTGTTATCCAAACCACAATGATTAACTTATTTAGATTGAATATATGCCGAATTCATAAGGGGTTTAAACTGTTTAAGAAAATGTATTCAAACTTAAACAATGCGATGAGTATTTTATATAATCAAAACAAACAACAAGGCCGAGTCAGATTCTGAATGGGGTTTGGTGGGATCTGTTACAATAAATGACTGGGTTACTTAAACTATGTTAGCTGAAGTTTAACAACCATCCATGGAACTGAAGAGTTAGCAGACCGTATGTAGATGATGTGAGGTTGAACACTCACCAGTATGTAGATAATGTGAGGTTTTAAAAGGGTTTAAAACTCACCAGTCTCCTGCGGCCTTGTGTGTGTATTTCTGCGTCCAGTCCCATCGCTGGTGTGAACGGCTCCGTCAGCAGAACCCGGTTTATGATTCGTGTTAAAAGTCGTCTCATTGTGACAAAGTCCAAAAGCTTCTTCAGAAAAATCGACGAATATCGACAGAGTTTACTCAAAATATTGAGTTTTTTCATTCGGCGCATAGAAAAGACAGTCAGCTCTCTTCAGTTTGTCACATTTAAACATTTTTAACCAGAAGTTTAGAAATGAAGAAACTTTCATTACAGTCAGCGCTGAGACATTTCACTGATTACTCAACGGGATTACGTTCATCTTTACTGGATGTTAAGCCGAATTTATCTACATTTCTTTATTTGTTTTTTAGATAAACAAGCTCTGGGATAATACTCACAGATATGTTTTAACTTTATACTTTATCACAACTGAGTGAAGGCGACTTTCACCGCTAACGCTAGCTTAGCTTAGCTTATCTTATCTTACTGTACCTCGTTGGTTAATCAACACAGCAGCATCTCTCCAACAGAGAAACACTGAAGAAGAGGATAACACGTCTCTGACACCAGCTTTCATTTAGTAATTATATCATTTAAACTAAATATCCCCATGTGATGATAAAGGTTACAGTATGAAGCTCTCTCTCTCTCTCTGTCAGTCAGGCAGACTGCGGGGCCACAGCGCCACCCGGCGGGGCCACAGCGCCACCCGGCGGGGCCACAGCGCCACCCGGCGGGGCCACAGCGCCACCCGGCGGGGCCACAGCGCCACCCGGCGGGGCCACAGCGCCACCCGGCGGGGCCACAGCGCCACCCGGCGGAGCGACGGTCAAACATACATATAGCTCAAGTGAGCAGTGATATTGTTCTTATTTATAGATTAAAAATAACACAGTCATTGTTTTGAATGGGGAACTATGTATTAAAGTTACATGATTTATTTAAGGTTCCACCTCCTCAGTGTTTCTCCTCCTCCTGATTTTCTTGACTGACTTACGTTTGGCCAATCAGAAGCCCAGCTTTGATCGTAAACGCAATTACATTGAATTCCTTTGAGTGTTGTTATATGTTTATAATGATTATGGATTAACAGGGTAACAGGGGTGCAGTATTAGTAGCATCTGAATGGTTGTACCTGTAGTTTTTATGTAATTGTTGTTTTTGTGAGTTATTGTTTTTATCGTATTCACCCTTGACTCATACTGTCAGAGAGTAAGGATGGGGGTTGAGTGAGGGAGAAGAAAAAACTGCAGCCATCTGTTGCTATTACCTCCTGTTTTAAACTGAAGGAACTAGATAAGTAGTGGGTGAAATAACAAATCAGAAAAGTACTTAAAGGTGACATATCCTCCTCCTCTTCAACCAGTGTAAATAAGTCTCAGAGCTCCTCAAAACATGTGTGTGAAGTTTCTTGTTCTAAATCCACTCTGATCCTGTATTTGATCATGTCTATAAACCCCTCTATTTCAGCCCTGCTCAGAACAGGCTGTTTCTGTGTCTGTACCTTTAAATATGTAAATGAGCTGTGTCTGACCACACCCCCTCTCTGGAAGGGCTTGGGTGTACTCGGTCTTTCTCACTCCATGTCCTATTGTTTACGGTGAGAAGGCAGACTCAGAGGGCAGAACAAACACCTAGCTGTGGGAGTGTCACCCACCTGGGGGAGGGGCTACTGCCCTTTGTGATGTCATGAAGGGAAAATCTCCAAACGGCCTGTTTGAGCACACATTTTCTGAAAAGTGGAGCAGGCAGAAGACGGAGAGGATGGACTTTTCACATCATTGGGGGGTTTGTAGACTAGGGACACATGTTAGAGTTAGAAGAACATGATGAAGAGTGTTTTGAATCACATGACCTTTAAAGGAGAAGTTACAGTAACTTGGCTTCAAAAGGAAGACAAAGAAAAAGAGAATCTTAGTTCTAACGTTCGTTTATTTGAAAACATTCATTTTTGACTTCTGAGCATTAAACACGCTGATGTTTAGTGTTGATCTGTGGGACAGGGGACAGCATCCGCCACCGGCTGACACCTCTCCACCACGGCGTTGATCTCGCCGACGTTCACACCATCGTAGCTTCCGGTGATGTACGTCCAGTGGGTTTCTCCGTTGTGGTTGGTCCTGCTCAGCCGGCCGGTGAAGGGGATGTCGGCCGTCATCTTCCTGCCTTCCATCCTCACGGCGCAGGAGTAGTTGGGCGGGACCAGCAGCTGCACGGAGACGGCGTGCCCCATGATTTCCACCACGGTGGTTCCCTCGGAGAAGGTCAGCGTCTGCTCCTCGGTGAAGTCGACCGTCCCCGGGCCGAGCAAGGGGACTTTGGCCTTCATGGTTGAGACGGAGCCATTGCGCGTCTCCCTGCCGATGTCCCAGGTTTTTGCCAGCGAACTGGACTTCTCCAGAGTCACCGTCTTCTGCACGCTGTTGCACTCCAGGTTGGTGACTTTGGCGAGCTGCAGGGCCTCGGGGGGGTGGTGGAACAGCTCCATCTGGTCCACGCCGTACTCCACGTGAGAGATGTGCTGGCTGTAGCTCTCGGTGTTGATGGCGAGCACCTGGTAGTCTTTGTACCAGTACTCCTCTCCCTCGTACGGGAGGAAGAAGGCCTCGTGTTGGGTCACCACTTTGCCCAGCCCGTACTTGTTTTTACCCACGTAGATCTCTGAGTTGGCGCAGGTTTTGACCGAGTACTTTGGGACCGACCCGTACGAGTCTTCGACCCACTGCAGGAACTCAAAGTGGTCCACGTTGACCAGCACTTCAAACTTGGAGGACCTGTACTCGGCATCGGCGTACGGGTACTGGCAGAACTTCCCTTTGCTGGGAGAGTAGAAGCCGGCCTCGCAGTTCACTTTGCACACGTAGTCGGTGCGCTCGGTGTAGCCGTTGAAGATGGCGACGGCGCCGTTTGGGAGCGAGCCGTTCCACGTGACCCACTTGAGGTTGGAGTACTCACCGAACATGGGGAAGGAGCGGGAGGTCGTCTCAGTTTCAGGGACGTCTCGAACGGTCGCAGTGTTTGTGAGTTCCCGGGATGGGACGACGTCTTCCAGTGCGGGGTTCAGCCAAGCTGCTACAGGACGACACGGGAGAACATTTGAAAGATTAGAAGAATACAAATCATTTCACAACTACTCTAACCGAGTCGACCGTTTTTAGAGGTTTGTGATGCCAACATGCTGCTGAAACATGAACACAACTCTACAATTCACTTAGCAGACTCTTTTATCCAAAGCAACGTACATCAGAGAGTAAGAACAACACAAGCAAGGATCTAGAAAAAAGGGAACAATGTCAGTAAGAGCAAACGATCAGCTTTGAGTCTGATTGGACACACAGGTGCTGACAGGAAGTGACCAGAGGCAAAGCACAACATTGAGGGCAGTTCTTGAGAGCTCTAATCAGTATAGAAACCATCTTATAAGTCGTCGTTATCAAACAAAAACCATCGTCATTACCATCATCATCATCAATAATATGGAGACCATCATCATTAAGTTAGTAGGTATTCATGAAAGAGCTGGG
>NC_083616.1:33156846-33164346 GCF_963584025.1 Labrus mixtus
ATTTATTGTCCGTTGGACTTTTACTTCTTAGTGTCCTTACGTTGTGTTCTGATTGCAGAACAGTCGGCCTCTCACAGGGAGAATAAAGAACTTGGACCCTCTGATGTAGTGTGTGCAACCTTTGATCTCTGATTTCTGGAAAGTTTGAGGTCTGCTTTTAATGGAAATGTTCAGTTAAATAGTGATGTATAAAAACATACTTAAGAACAGGCCTGAGTTTATGTGTTGGATTGTTGTGATGTTTGAAACTGAAAATATAAAAGAGAGACAGTGAAGAGAAGAGATTCTTTGTTTTATTTTCTGTTCATATCATTTTTTGTCGTTTAAACATCAGTTAGTCATGTTAAAAAATGTATTGTTGTATTTTCAGTCTTTCAGGGGCACGGCTGGGCGTCGGCCACGGGCTCACAGCGGTCCACGACGGCTCGGACTTCTCCGATCTGGACTCCGTCGTACTTCCCGGAGATGGACGTCCACTGGGTCTCTCCGTTGCGGTACGTGCGGCTGAGGCGAGCTGTGTAGGGGATGTCGGCTTTCATCTTACGCCCCTCCATGCGGACTCGGCAGTAGTGGTTTGCGGGGACGGAGAGCTCGACTGAAACGGAGTGGCTGAGCGCCTCCACCACCGTGGTTCCTCTGTTGAAGGTCAGCGTCTTCTCGCCGCCCAGCTCGATGCCCCCCTCGCCGATGAACGGGATCTTGGCGGTGATGCTGCCGGCGATCCCCAGCATGGTGGCTCGGCCGATGTTCCAGGTGGTCTCCGTCTCCGTGGTCTTTGAGATGGTGACGGTCTTGGTCACGGTCTGGCACTCGTTGTTGGTGACCCCGGAGATACGCATGGTCTCTGGAGGATACTGGAAGATGGCGACCTCATCGATGGCGTACTTGACGTCAGAGATGTGCTGGGTGTAGGCGTCCCTGTTGATGGTCAGGACCTGGTAGCTCTTGTACCAGTACTCATCGCCCTCCCACGGCAGGAAGAATGCTTCAAACTGAGAAACGACCTTCCCCAGGCCGTACTTGTTCTTCCCCACGTAGATGCCGACGCCCGGGCAGGTCCGGACTGAATGCTGAGGGACCGCACCGTGGGAGCCTTCCTTCCACTCCAGGAACTCAAAGTTGTCTTTGTTGGCGAGGATCTGGAACTCGGGGGCGTAGTACTCGCGGTCTCCGTAGGGGTATCGGCAGTAGGGGCCCAGGCTGGGGTTGTAGAAGCCGGCTTCACACTTGTACTTGCAGACGTAGTCGGTGCGCTCCGTGTAGCCGTTGTAGATCGCCACGGCTCCGTTTGGCAGAGCGCCGCCCCAGTTCAACCATTCCATGTTGACGTTGTCATTGAACATGTAGGAGTCGGGGGGACTGTCCTGCTGCTCCAGGTCTGCAGGAGTCAGAGGAGCCTGCACAACATGGTTACCTGTCGACTCAGGCTCCAGGCCCTCCAGCTGCGGGTTCAGTAAAGACGCTGAAAAGAGACCAAAATGTTTCCACATGAAACCAAAACACAAAAAACAAGCTCTGCTATTGGACCATTTGGAAAACACTGGATAACCTCAGGATAATGTCAACACAAAGGCTGTATCACTGACATGATATTTGAGTTTATTCACTTCACCAAGATAAGAAACGTTTAGTTGAACATTCACCTCTCCTGTGCTGAGAGCTCTTCTTCACGATGTCCTGCAGGCTGGCTGCAGACAGAGCCAGCAGAGCCGACAGCAACAACACCGACAGCTTCATCTGGAGACCCAACACAAAATATATTCTCAGTTTCAAACGTTTTGTAGAAACCTCGAACGCAGCGCTTTCTGGACCCTCCTCCATAATTTGACCTTTACATTTTGTTGATCTATAAAATGTCCTTTTGGATAAACACTGCTCACAAAAAGAGACAGTCAAGCATCAAGCATCAAGCTCATGATCATGATTTTCAGTTGTTGACCTGTTCAGTTTTCTTATTTTGCAGGACGTGAAACTTCAAATATGACAATTTGACGATACCTTTACTTTACCTTTGATTCGTGCAATTTAACCTTTACGTGTGAATCATTTTGTTTCTAGAATTTGTTGTTTATTTAAATCCTGAAAGGTGCATGATGGAATTAATTTAAATCGAGATTTTGTATGTGTACTCACCCTGACAGTCGCTCCCCACTGAGTCCACTCTCAGACTCCTGCAGGTTTTTATACATGTGCAGGTTTATGAGTGAACCATAAATCAGACGGTGCACCTTCCCTCAGTCTCAATAAACTCATCCACCAGCTCAGAGCAGTGCAGCGGGTGTTCCTGTCTGTGTATTCCTTTCTGTTAGAGTTATATGATTCTGTGCATTGATTGGACCTGGACCAGTTTAAGAAGTTAGGACTTTAGTGGATCTGACTCAGTAGACTTCCTGAGTCTTAATAGAGAACAATTTGGACTGTTGTTTCTAAGTAGTTTGTTTATTTGTCTCCAATTTTACACTGGCCTTGTTTAACACAAAAAACTTACTCAGTCTGTGTTAATGGACGAAGCCTGAGTGATGTCGTTTAATGCAGCGAGCAGCTTGAATGGACTAAAAAGAAGAATGTTCAACATGTTCCACATAAATAAATCATAAAGTCTGTCCTGTGTAAATGTGTCTCTGAGTCCTGACTGTCTACAATGAGGGAGAAGCTCGAGTCCCGCTGGCTGTGTTGTTGTCAGAGCCGTGTTTACATGGACGGGACGGCCGGCTCCTCCCCTTGTGTATAAAAGCTGTTTTAGTCAAGAACTAGAGAGAAGAAGAACATACTCACTGATTATTTGGATGTTAGTAAGAGTTTTTAGATCACGCTCATTCTGTGTCAGTTTACATGAAATGTGAAGCTACGAGCTAACTAAAGAGCGCTAACATTAGCATGCTAACACAACAATGTGAAGCTACGAGCTAACTAAAGAGCGCTAACATTAGTATCCTAACACAACAATGTGAAGCTACGAGCTAACTAAAGAGCGCTAACATTAGCATGCTAACACAACAATGTGAAGCTACGAGCTAACTAAAGAGCGCTACCTTTAGCATGCTAACACAACAATGTGAAGCTACGAGCTAACTAAAGAGCACTAACTTTAGCATGCTAACACAACAATGCAGCTCGAGACATGGACAGTTTTGTTCACCTCTTGTGCCTCCTTCATATGAACGTGAGTGGAGGGGGGTTGGAGGTGTGTCTCTGGAGGAGAGCGGGGGCTTCAGTATGGAGGAGGCGTGGCCTAACAGCAGTTTGTTTTGCACATTCTTCCTTTAAAGAGACATGGAGGTAAAGATGATGAAAGAGAAATCAGTGTCAGTGAGTTGAACCTTTCTGAATGATGAGCAGCCGCACCCTGCAGCTTCATGTTCTCTTACACTCCGTCAGAGAACGAGTCGAGGATAAGATTAATGATTATTAACCTGTAAAAGAATAAACACACTGTGATAAGGAGACAGAATCTTATCAGGTATAGCTCCGTCCTCTATCTGTGACCTTCAGGGTATCAGGAGCTCACTGTCCTTACAACAAGATCCAATAAAGTTTGACTATCAAACAACAAAACAACAAAAGGTGTAAATGTTAATGAGACACATTGAAGGAGTGAGTTTTGACTTTTGAGGGACGATGCAGATATTTAACTGAGTGTGTTTCTTATGGCTGCAGTAACTGAGTTTTAAGTAGGGACGCATTCTGTGAATTTTATTGAGCTGATAACTGATGATGACCTGCTCCTGATGGACGATGACGATAACATTACAGATATATATTTTTTAAAAGATCAGCCTCATGGTTATAGCCACGTCAGCTATGTCATATCGTGACACTATAGCAGCGTGACACAGAGTAGCCCGCCAATAAATACAACGAAGAAGAAGAAGAAAAACGGTACAGGGTGCACAAAGGGCAACAATGGAGGACGTCCAGCAGGGGGCAGCACCTCTGAGGTCGTCCATGGGGACTACAAAAACAAAAGAGGTCATGAAATGTCTCTCTCTGAATCCATGGGGAACAGGAAGTGACGATTCTTTTGACCAATCCAAAGACTGCAGTGCCTGTTATACTGATATTATTCCGTTTTATAGATTTTAAATGTAGCTGTCGCAGAACATTATATTTCTTTGAACAGGATTTTGTTGGAATTACAGAGAAAATGTTTTATTTTGAAATGTGTTCAGATTCTATGCTCTGTTACTGACACCTACTGGTCTAATTGTGTATTGCGCTGAGTGTTCAGCATGCAGTGTTAGTACCAACGGTAGGACACAGATGAAGGAGACGTGTCTGTGAAGAACTTTAAAAGACTGCAAAGCCTAAACATTTCTGGTTAGAATATTATATATAATATTAAATATTTTTTAAATGAATAGAATCCTTTTTATTGTTTTAATATCTTCACTTTTGTTTTAATTTCAGGTCTAAGTCAGTAGTCTGAACCTTTATTCATGATACAGGAGTCACCCTGCTGATGGAGGGATGAACATTTTAAAAGAAAGACTCTGTTGTTACCTGTTACAGTGTAATGTCTCCCCCTAGAGGCTGCAGAGTGCATCACATGTCTAATCTTCCTGGTACAAGGAGTGGCCTTTTTGTCTTTGAGTTTAAATGAGTTTTAACCTCAAATGAAAAGTGAATCTTTGTTTATCTGATGATGAAGACAGAGGTTAGTTTGACCTCTTCACCAACTCTTCAGGCGGTGCTGGGATCAGGAAGCTTTCAGGGATGTGAGGAGCAGGAGGCAAGACTTTTCCTACGATGTTCTCAGCAGAAGATCAGCGTCAAACTGTCACATCACGCCATGGCCAGTTTATTTATAGACATGCAGCTTTGTTTTGGTGCGTTTTCTTGTTCAAACTTTGTTTCTTGCTTGAAACATAACCTGAGAGGATTTCTGTCAGCAGATGAGAAAGAGCTCAGCTGTTCTGTGGTCGAAACAGATTTTAGGAGGCGACAGACATTTAGACGACTGAGGAGCAAGAGGCCGGCAGACTTTTAAAAAGCAGCTCTCAGCAGAGGAGGAGGACGATCAGCAGACATGTTTCAGCAGAGCAGAAGGACTGCAGGTTGGATGTAAGAAAAAGATTTCAGGAGGAGCTAATATCATCTCAGAGAGGTTGTAGTCAGAGAAAGACGAGGACAAGTTTTTCTCTGTGCAGCCTTAAATAAGAACTACTGACTGATGAGGAACATTAGAAGGACAAACTGAAGCTGGAGGACTCATGGGAGGACTTGTCCACCTTTGTGTCAGAGCTGACTGATGTTGTGCTGAATAGGAAACCATCAGGAGTGAGTTGACAGCATGGTGATGGACTGAGGAGCACTGAGGAGTTCTGTGAGCAGGAGGGAGCCACAGTTTGAGTTTCTTAAACAAATCTCACAAGGAGGCTGAGGACTTTAAACCAAAGCCAGCTAGGCTAGCTGAGGAGGAGTGTTGTTGCAGGTTTTGGCAGACTGACAGAACAGCTGTGTCTGCAGAGGTGGAAGGTTTGGTGCAGGAGGAGATTGAGGAGACCGTGATCAGCTACTTGAAACGGTCATATGTTGAGGAAGAGGTGGCCGGACATTGTGCAGAATTTTTAACAGAAGAGGAGAAATACTGAGACGTGAAGGAGCAGACAAAGAGGAGAGTCAAACTTCACTTAATAAGAGGGTTTAGTGTTCAAACAGGAGGTGAGGGATGAAGAGATAATGTGGAGGTTTGATTGGAGGTTTTTCAGGTGCAGAGGAGACATGAAGTAAAAGGAGGAGGTAGAACTTATGATGCTGGAGGAGTCTGAGGAGGACAAACACATGTTTTCATGACCTGTCAGGTGACTGAGGAGGAAGAGGCGGGGCTTCACTGAAGAGGTCTGAGGAGTGAAGCAGGTTTCTGTCCAGGTTTGTAACAGACTGCAGACACAGGAGGGCGGTGGAGGAGATACACAGTCTGTATTTTTAAGAATAGTTAGGGCTGGTGCTGGTGTAGACCAGCTCTTAGTTATGCTGCTATAGGCTTAGACTACCGGGGGAACTGGCACCCTGAGCTCCTCTCTCTCTCTCTCTCTCGCTCTCTCTCTCTCTGTGCATATACAGTACGTCATATTACTGCATGTATCTATCTATAAATCTCAGTCACTAACCACCTACTTTCCTGGGAGCTCTTGAGCTCTCCTAGGCTCCTCAAGATCGTTGGTTGACGGCCTGCCATCCCATCTAGTAAGTGAGGTCTTTTACCTGCTTTTTGTAACATAACAATGAGTAAGGTCTTTTACCTGCTTTTTGTAACATAACAATGAGTAAGGTCTTTTACCTGCTTTTTGTAAAGTGTCTCGAGATAACACTTTACAAATAAGTTGACGCTATACAAATAAAAATTGATTGATTGAATTGATTGATCTTTGAATGGTGGAGAGGAGGAGGAGCAGGAGGACTCAGGAGACATTTGGAGGAGCAGAGGTGAGGTGTTATGAGTGATAACTGACAACCAGCTACCAGAGGAAGCAACCAAAGGCTGCAACAAACTCAGGCAACTCACAGGAAACAGTCGCTTTATCTTCAATGTCATTGTTTATCGTTTCTGAGAGCAGAGAGTCGTCTGAACTTTACCAGAGTTTGTTTTTGAGAGAGAGAGAGAGAGAGGAGCAGCAACCACCTAATGTTTGTTTTTAACAAGAAGCATCTTTCTTCTGCTGTCAATCTTTACATGTCTGATGCTTTCACTGTGCAGCACCATGACCTTCATTTAACCTTCATTTAACCGTCACCAGGTGTTGTTTTAGGATCTTTATCAGACCTGTCTCTTAAACTGAACTAAACCTCGATCAGGAGAAGCGAGAAGGAACTCAGCTGTTTGAGTTCAGAGTAGAAAAATACTCTTTATTTCTTTATCTTATTTTCTCTCATCCTTCATGTCACATCGATCAGGACTGTACGGAGACTTTAGAGTCGGTGACTGGAGCCAGTCCACAGTTTTTTAACCCTTAACGTGTCCTTTTATCAAACCTGCCGATGTGTTTTCTTTTTTATCATTCCTTCTTTACCTCAGACTGAAACTCAACCAAACCCCTAACCTTTACAGAGGGTGTAGTGTGGAGACGTGTGTTCATACACATCACACATGACAGATTATCAGCTTTAAGCGTCTTTATATCACAGCTGAGAGGTGATCAGTGTTTCTTTGCTCTGTTTTCCAGAGCTGTCTTTATATTTGCATGTATACCAGCAGTAGTAGAAGTGACTATGATAATGAAGAGTTGTGATCAGAGTCGTTTCAAACTGAGCTCGCAGGCCGACCCCCGTCATGCTGAATCTGTGTGTCAGACGTTCACATCACAGACACTCTTCATCCTTTAAATATCTTCTAAGTGTTCGAGCTGTAACTATAATTCTCATATAAACGTCATACTGTTCAGTCTCAGGTCGTCTCATTATCAGTGTGTTTAAACATCCCACCACCAGGGGGCAGCAGAGCCTGAAGAGAGAGTATCAAAGAGCAGTGATGGGGTTTCTCTCTCAGTCCCAAGTATCAAT
>NC_083616.1:33169346-33231846 GCF_963584025.1 Labrus mixtus
ATAATGAGCACTGATGTGTTCTTACAACATTCCTGGAATAGTTTCTCTACTCCTTCACACATGCCACAACTTCTACTCAAAGGGAGTCACTGATTCAGCTCGCAGAAAGTTACGTTTTAGCTCTTTTTAAATAGAAAATAAGAACAGAAAAAGAACCCCGATATCAATCAGGGATGGTGTGATCCAAACTGTCACCCAACCGATACCCACCCTCATACAAGGCCGTCACACCAACACGTGTAAACCAAACAGCCGAGTTTCTCCTCCAGTGAGAACACAGCAGGATATAATCAGGAGAATTCACCTGGAGCCAGTGGGAGGGGCCAGTGGGAGGGGGGTGGTGACCTTTATTCCCTGTGATCGCTGCACGACCATAGACTGTCTGCACGCCACCTCTACCATCTCCGTGCTCTAATCAACCTGCTGCTGCATGTTTCCTGTTCTCCAGGATGTTCTTCTCCACTCTTTAGTTCACATTGAGAGTCTCTTCAACTAGCTTCCTGTCTGACAGAGATAGTCTCCTGCTGTGAGGTGCATCATGTGCAACGACCAGATCAGGAGGATTTCAGGGGCAGTCCTCCTGAAAGTTTCTAGAAATTTTAAGGAGTGCATGTGTGAACAGCTAGGCAGGGAACACATCCTCTGACCTTTACGTTTGTGCTGGACAAACACCTGGAACAAGTGATTTATGTTGAGAAACATTCAGAGTTTTGTCGTCCATATTGTTTATGATGACGTCGATATAGTAAAAACCCTGTGCTGACGTTTCCTCCTCTCTAGATTCTTGCTCGTGTTGTTCTCACTCTCTGATGTTTGTCATTTTGGATCAAAGGCGTCTGATCGGTTTAGGCACCACAACTACTTCACAAAGTTTACAAAACAGGTTCAATTAAATCAAGTAAATCTGTTATTTAGTTAAACCATTGACTGTATATAAAGATGGACGACGTGTCTCCACCTCCTCACATTGTACAAAAGTGAAGCCAAAATAACCCATGTGAAAGACGCTGTCCATACTGCATATTTAGATGAAGAGTCTGTTCAGGAGGGATCTGTCTGGTGGAGTCGGGGTATGCAATTCCTCAAACAGAAACACAAATGTAACTTTCTGAACAGACGCCAACGCTCCCTCAGGTGAGTTCAGTCCACAGCAGAACAGATCCTCGTGTCGGTTTGAAGCAGACACTCTCGGTTATTGAAAGTTCAAAGACTCTTGTGTTAGTTTTCCTTAAATTTCTTCCCAACCTTAATCCACTAACCTGATAATCTGGTGCACACAGAACTGCTGGAGCCTCATTTGTCAACAGAGCTGTCAATCAGGATGTCCCCCCCCCTTTGTGAAGCATCAACTAACTAATAAAAACTAAACTCTCAGAAAAAATTAAACATTCAGACACAAATCAGCAGGATAAGAACTGACGATAACGAAATAAATAATCTTTGAGAAAAAATTATTTGATGTTTCTTTTGATTTTTCAAGTTTGACTTAAATGTTACATTTGTTAAATGGAGGAGGCGGGCTTTATGACCTTTACTGCAGCATGACAGTAGGGGGAGCTATAACCGTTTTGCTTCACTTTTTTTGGAGCTGTCGTATTTATTACAGCCACTAGATGTCCCTTCATGACTTTAAACATAAATATGGAACATAAGCTGAGCAACTTAAACGTCTTCAAATCTATAAAAAAATATTCAGTTTCAGCTCTGGTTCATTGTGTTTGTAACTCAGACTACTGTCTATTTGTCTCTGTCTCTCCCCTTCTGTGCTGTGATTGGTTGCCAGGAGCCGTTTGAGGATGGCCTGGCCAATGGAGAGGAGCCATCAGCAGCCGAGGAGGCGGCGGCGGCGTTGGCTGCAAAGCAGGCGAAAGGAGGACTGGTGAAGTTCGGTTGGGTCAAAGGAGTCTTGGTTAGTTTTATGTGTCTGCAGGGTTAAAGGGTCCCTCCTGTTACATCCTGTTTGTAGTTTTATGAATCACATGGTAGGACTTGATGGTCACGTCGCGTGTGGTCGATGTGTTTGCGTGTTGCAGATCCGTTGCATGCTGAACATCTGGGGAGTGATGCTCTTCATCAGAATGTCCTGGATTGTCGGACAAGCTGGAATCGGTGGGTACAAACCAAATCCACTCGTTGCTCTGAGTCAATCGTTCCTTCTTTCGCATTCTTTATATTTTGTTTGATACATTATAGGACTGACCATCGCCATCATCCTGATGGCCACAGTGGTCACCACCATCACTGGTCTGTCTACTTCTGCCATAGCAACCAACGGCTTCGTACGAGGAGGTGAGACAACAACTGTGAACCAGCTTTTCATTTGAAGAAGTTTAATCTTATTAGATTTTGTAGGTTGATCACCAGGTTTCCTTAAAAGAAGAATGATCGACATGTTCTAAATAAATAAATCATAAAGTCTGTCCTGTGTAAATGTGTCTCTGAGTCATGACTGTCTACAATGAGGGAGAAGCTCGAGTCCCGCTGGCTGTGTTGTTGTCAGAGCCGTGTTTACATGGACGGGACGGCCGGCTCCTCCCCTTGTGTATAAAAGCTGTTTTAGTCAAGAACTAGAGAGAAGAAGAAGAACATACTCACTGATTATTTGGATGTTAGTAAGAGTTTTTAGATCACGCTCATTCTGTGTCAGTTTACATGAAATGTGAAGCTACGAGCTAACTAAAGAGCGCTAACATTAGCATGCTAACACAACAATGTGAAGCTACGAGCTAACTGAAGAGCACTAACATTAGCATGCTAACACAGCAATGTGAAGCTACGAGCTAACTGAAGAGCGCTAACATTAGCATGCTAACACAACAATGTGAAGCTACGAGCTAACTGAAGAGCGCTAACATTAGCATGCTAACACAGCAATGCAGCACACAGGTGACTGCAGCTCAAGCAAAGGACAATTTTGTCCGCCGCATTTAATGGTGCTTGATTATGGTGCGTTCTAATTGATAACTCCTTCATATGAACGAGTGGAGGGGGGTTGGAGGCGTGTCTCTGGAGGAGGGCAGAGGCTTCAGTATGGAGGAGTTGTTTTGGTTTAGTGCTGGAGCTCAAGGGCGACACCTACTGGATCAGAAAGTCTCACATTCTTTCTTTAAATTCTGAGGATTCAGAGTTCATCAGAGCAACAAATTAAACATCTTTAACATCTTTTACAGGCTGCTCAAATGTTTGCCTTGAACAAATGACTGTCAGGAGAGTAAGCTTTGCTGATTTCCAAACTGAAGGATCACTCACTTCTCACAGAGACGTTAAGAAATAGCTGCAGCGATGTCTCCAGTGAGACGTAACCAGCATCATAAACGTTTAGCAAAGCGAAGCTCCTTTTATTGTACCAAGTCTCTAAATGTAAACATCATGAAATCATTTACACCGTGTGTCTCGGCTGTCCAGGCGGAGCGTACTACCTGATCTCCAGGAGCCTGGGGCCGGAGTTCGGAGGCTCCATTGGTCTCATCTTTGCCTTCGCCAACGCCGTGGCTGTGGCGATGTACGTGGTGGGCTTTGCGGAGACGGTCGTAGAGATGCTTAGTGTGAGAATCACTTTGTTACAACTCTTTAAACATTCATCAACCTTTTTGTTGAACTTGAATTGTTTCGGTGAGTTTGGTGAGGGTCGTGCTGTTTTGGTCGCAGGATGTGGACGCTCTGATGACGGATGAGCTGAACGACATTCGTATCGTCGGGACTCTGACCGTCATCCTGCTGCTGGGGATCTCTGTGGCTGGGATGGAGTGGGAGGCTAAGGTAAGAAAACTAAAGGATGCACCAATCCTCATCGTCATCAGTGGAAACATGACAGCTCTGACACTGTGAAGAGAAAACACTCACCGCTTTCTTTTCTAATCTCCTGAATATGAAGAAGTCGAACTGAAACAAAACATTTTCTGTCCAGACATGCAAACCATAATTAGAGAGCAGCTGTGCATATAGATTCTTCTTTGTTTTTTACAAAAGGAAAAAAGTGTGGGTATAAGCTTCGGGATCAGCCCTATGTTCCCACATTTCTAGGACATTTTCAAAATTAGGTCTTATCATATTTAAGCACTTTCAATTACCTATGTATATATTTATGTCTATGGGCGCACCAGATTTAGCTAAAAGCTACATTCCAGCTTGAGTCCATTGCTACTGGATAACAGGTTGGGTGTAATTGGCTACCAATTGGGAGAAAGGGGGATAAAATCTGATACAAATTTATGGAAATGTGGGAACATAGGGCCTAATTTTGAAAAAATTCTTAGAAATGTGGGAACATAGGCACGCACCCTAAGCTTCAACACTCTTTGAGTTTACTATAGATGTTCTTGGTTAAAAAGATTGTAAAACTGGTATGCTCAGAGCGCTGATCCTCTAAAGGTCAGTGTGGCTGTAGACTTGTTGCTTCTGTTCTACTGGTCTATGTTCTATGTTCTATGTTAAAAGTGATGACCTGTCCCTCTCTCTCTCTCTCTCTCTCTCTCTCTCTCTCTCTTTCTGTCCATCAGGCTCAGATCGTCCTCCTGGTGATCCTGCTGGCAGCCATCGCTAACTACTTCATAGGAAGCTTCATGGCGATAGAAAGCAAGGAGCCTAAAGGATTCTTCGGCTACAACAGTCAGTTTGAACCTTTTTTGGTTTGAGGCAAACTATCTGTCTTTGCTAAGATTCAAAGAATTTGCAACAAGTCAAATCACACTCTATACTTTAAAACGCTCTTTTACTGTTTTTTTTTTGTTTTCTTTTACTGTGTCCAGCCGCCATCTTCTTAGAGAACCTGGGTCCAGACTTCAGAGAAGATGAGACTTTCTTTTCGGTGTTTGCCATTTTCTTTCCTGCAGCCACCGGGATCCTGGCTGGAGCTAACATCTCAGGAGACCTCACTGTGAGTTTGACACTTCACATCCTACTTCAAGTGCATTTTGGTGGTCCCGTCTCTTATATCAAGTGCTTTTTATTCATTTTATATGTGGAGTGATTCAGTCAATAGCCAGCCCCCTTACTTGACTGATTTTTAATCTCAAACATAGATTTGATTTAAATTGTTAAGATGTGCTCTCTACCTCAGACATATTTGGGTTTTTACGTACTTTTTTCCACTCCACCAAGTTAATGGTAAAAATGTTCTGGTCTTTTGACTACTCTAACCTCTTTTACACGGCCCGTCACAGAATTGATTTCTCAGCCCCATTATTTGATTTAATTACGTGCTGTAATGCGGTCAGTCATCTGCGAACATGGCATCTGTTGTTAACAATATGCAGACGATACCATGCTCTATATCTCTGCTTTATCTGATGATCTGAGCGGCTCACACTCTTATTAATTGTGTTTAAGTTAACAGTGATCCGTTGACTTAAAGATGTGTCTCTTAACTGCCTTTTAACCATTCAGAAACATTGTGGAGGAAGCACATTTTAAATGCACAATGAGAACTGCATCTTTTTGCAGAACAGCTGGAAAGAGCAACAGAGCTAACCAGTAGATGAAACTATGATTACAGTGTGGTTGTAACTCTTTAAAAAGGTTCAGGGTGAAGGTTAATATCCCCGTTAGCTGAGCAGAATGTAAACTCTATGATGTCTTCATCTATAGGATCCACAGTCAGCGATCCCTAAAGGAACACTGCTGGCCATCCTCATCACTGGAATCACGTACGTGGCCGTCGCCATCTCTGCAGGTAATATCACGCCGTACACTCGAGTTAAACACTTTAAAGGTATAATATGTAGAATTTTACAATAAAATATCTGAATAATTAAAAATGTACTAAACCTATGTTATTTTTTTTTTTAGTACTTACATTACCTGAAATATTTCCAACAGTTATCAGAGAAATTTGTAATTTTCCTGTTGTAAGAGTAAGTCTCTTGTCATGACATGACAGACACGACATGTGTATCGTTGCCGTGGAAACACCGGATGTTTCGTCAAAGGCCGCTGCATAAGGAAGCGTGAGCTGCTACTAAAAGCTGCTGTACTGTTGCTGTTTGTGCTGCTGTGATAAAAACATCATGTAAAATATCCTCTGATCCATCACCTCGTCTGTAAACAGATTCTCTTCCTCAGGTCGGTTTCACCCGGTCGTCATGACTACGGTCAACTCAAAACTAGTTTTCATCAGGTGTGGTGGTGGTGAAGTAGCAGAGAGAATCACTCCCATGATTCTCTGATAGTCTCGACGTCATCTTTTGTTATTGATTTGATTGAGAGCCCCCTGGTGGTGGAATTTATAAACTGTGCTTTTAAGTATTTGGTTTTTCTTTTTTTTAGATTAGGGTTTGCAGATATAGTTTGTTCTCCTTAACTCAGGTTCACACAGTGTAAGTGTTGACTACAGCTTTTTATTTAATGCTCAGATTGTGTCATAGAAAACTTGGACACTTCTCTGATGTTTTACGAGGCCCATGTGTACCTTCAAGCTTTGCTTTGCCTCTTTCTGGGCTCGGAAATCAGGGACAGAAATGTCATAATTCCTGTTTTCGGCCATATTTCAATATCCACGGCCTGTTGTGTCTTCAGTAAACATTAGGGATCTCTGTGGAGTTTAGATGTCTTTAATTTAAAGTGATATTTGTCTGTTTTTTCCCGTTTCTGCTACCGAAGGCCGCCATGTTTCAGTTTTGACATTCAGTCCCACTGAGAGGTCGTGCTCCACCGGGAAAGTGAAGTCAGTGAATACCCTATCAGTGTATTATCTAATGTTACGATTATTTTATTGGGATGTTTTTTATGGTTTGTACAAAACACACTTTTTAATGTCTGATATTTTAAAGGGACTTTATTGTCATGTAAAAGATGAATTTCTTTCTAAACTTGAGAGAGAAAATAAAAAGAGGAAAATGTTTCTCATCATGAAAGATGAACAACAAGGTGAGCGTTGGCTTCAGCCTCGGCGACGATGATTCAAAGTGTGTGTTGTTTTTGTCCACCTGTAGGCTCCTGCATCGTCAGGGACGCCACCGGCGACCACAACGACACGGTGAGCGACACGGTCAACTGTACGGACGCCGCCTGCACACTGGGCTACGACTTCTCCATCTGCAAGGAGGGAGGCTGTCAGTACGGCCTGATGAACGACTTCCAGGTAACAGACACACACGCACACACACACACACACAGACACACACACACACACAGACACACAGACACACACACACACACACACACACACACACAGACACACACACACACAGACACACACACACACACACACACAGACACACACACACACACACACACATACACAGACACACACACACACACACAGACACACACACACACACACACACACACAGACACACACACACACACACACAGACACACACACACACACACACACACACACACACAGACACACACACACACACACACACACACACACACACACACACACACAGACACACACACACACACACAGACACACACACACACACACACACACACACACACACACACACAGACACACACACACACACACACACACACACACTAGAATCTAGAGTGAAGTTCATCAGTCTGAATTCTTAGATTAGTTGTCTTTGTTGTCTTTGGGACACGTTGTGATACAAACTGCCTTGTGAGGACGTCTTTGTTTTTGTTTAATCTCTCGTCTCTTCCTCTGAATGAAAAAACACTTCTGAGATTTTAAAAGTCGTGACGTCTGAAGTCGGCTTCACTGGAGACGCTCGATACATACTTTATTGAAGTTTAGTACTCAAAAAGAGTCTCAAAACCTTTTATCTCGTCTCGGATGTGGAAGCATTTTTACTCGGTCTTGTCTCGGTCTCAGACTGGGCGGACTTTGGATTTTAAAACAAGACCGGTTAAGACCACTACTGAAAGGTTTTTTATCTCACGTCATCACTGAGATTAGAAGGAAAACACTTCTTTCAAATAACTTCAATTCATTCATAGTTTGATTTTTATCCCCCGGTTACGGCCGAAACCTTCCCGGTGTTATGGATTTTTCAGAGATATTTAAGGTCTCAGACTCGGTCTCGGTCTCGGTCTCGGTCTCGATCTCGGTCTCGGTCTTGGACTTGTCTCAGTCTCGGAGCACTCTGGTCTTGGGTATGTCTTGGTCTTTGTTAGTGTGGTCTTGACTACAACACTATTTTATTGATCCAGAGGGAAATTCAAAGCATCCAGTAGCAGCATACAAAAACACATGAAACATTTATTACATCTGAAAACCTGAACGAAGATTTAAAGAAACTCCTGCAGAGATCAAAATTAAACCTGTACAACAAACAATACCCATAGTCAGAACATGTATGTAACCCGTGCAGAAATCAGAATTGATATTGAAGATTGAGGGTGCATCATGAAATCAAATCGAACAGTCGACTGGATTATTATAATCAAATCAAAGATACACCGAGCATCTACAGACTTATAAAAACATACCTGCAGATTATTCTGAGGTCGTCAAACACGACCGATGTTCAACTATTGTTCTGATCCTGACTACAGTATGTACATAGAGAGTGTGTGTGTGTGTGTGTGTGTGTAGGTGGATGTTATCAATGCTCTCATTCAGCTCTGTCTCCAGCCAGAGAAAACCTTGTGACTCTAAACAACAGTCACTATTATCACTGCTGCACTTTGTTTGGGAACAGCTCCGTCACACACACACACACACACACACACACACACACACACACAGACACGGCTCACTGACACTGATAGCACTGACATTGTGCACACTCTCAGACAGAAACACTTGCTTTGTTTTGTTTTAAAGTAAAACGTGCATCACAACATCTGTCCCACAGAAAAGAGGTTGTGATTGGATGTGTGTGTGTGTGTGTGTGTGTGTGTGTGTGTGTGTGTGTGTGTGTGTGTGTGTTTGTGTGTGTGTGTGTGTGTATGTGTGTGTGTGTTCTTCTTCTTCTTCTCACACGCTAACAGACGTCACACACTGTTGGTAGGTACTGCAGGTCGGGAGGAGAGCTGTGGTGTGTCCTTCGGTTCAGTGGTTTATAAAAACACTTTAGAACATGCGTCTTACTGTACTTTAAAATAAAACAAAGTCTTTAACTCAGCTGTTTTCTTTCTCCATACGTCTTGTCTCTCCGCTCAGAAGCTGGAGTGAAACCAGCTTCAGACATCACGACTTTCTAAATCTCAGAACTGCTCTCAGCATTCGAGGAAAACTGCGAGAGATTGTGACATTAGAATCGTTTTTTGATAAACTTGAACTTAACCTTATTTTGATAAGATAATTCATGGCAGCATATTGAGCATCTGCTGTTCTGCACAAAGACTCAGTCATTTAATAAGAGAAAGGACGGGGACATATTCATTCTTCTCATTTGATTTATTCCCTCAGTAAACATTTTGAGTCTATTGTCTCAATCTCTACTTTCAAGTCTTTAATGACGTCAGTTTAGTAACGTCTGGAGACAAAGCAGAGAGCCTGAATGTGAGAGTGTGTTCTCCAGTGTTACGTTGTACAATAAGTGAAAGAACACACCTTATATAATATATATAACTGGAGTGTATTTATAT
Source organism: Labrus mixtus (assembly GCF_963584025.1). Classification (NCBI taxonomy): domain Eukaryota; kingdom Metazoa; phylum Chordata; class Actinopteri; order Labriformes; family Labridae; genus Labrus; species Labrus mixtus. The sequence continues at coordinate 33,178,851 of NC_083616.1, forward strand.
TGGTCATTGTGTGTGTGTGTGTGTGTGTGTGTGTGTGTGTGTGTGTGTGTGTGTGTGTGTTTAGGTGATGAGTCTGGTGTCCGGCTTCGGTCCTCTGATCTCTGCTGGGATCTTTTCAGCCACTTTGTCCTCAGCGTTGGCCTCGCTGGTCAGCGCGCCGAAAGTCTTCCAGGTCAGAAACCATCGAAGTTTATTTCATCATCGATAACTTTAGATTAACGTCACATTAATACAATCATTAACATTAAAGGTGACATATCCTCCTCCTCTTCTTCAGGTTAAATAAGTGTCAGAGCTCCTCAAAACATGTGTGTGAAGTTTCTTGTTCTAAATCCACTCTGATCCTGTATTTGATCATGTCTATAAACCCCTCTATTTCAGCCCTGCTCAGAACAGGCTGTTTCTGTGTCTGTACCTTTAAATATGTAAATGAGCTGTGTCTGACCACGTCCCCTCTCTGGAAGGGCTCGGGTGTCTCTGTCTTTCTCTCTCCATGTTCTATTGTTTATGGTGAGAAGGCAGACTCAGAGGGCAGAACAAACACCTAGCTGTGGGAGTGTCACCCACCTGGAGGAGGGGCTACTGCCCTTTGTGATGTCATGAAGGGAAAATCTCCAAACGGCCTGTTTGAACACACATTTTCTGAAAAGTGGAGCAGGCAGAAGACAGAGAAGATGGACTTTTCTCATCATTAGGGGGTTTGTAGACAGACTAGAGGAACATGGAGAAGTGGATTGTACAGAATATGTGACCTTTAAAGTTTGAGTGTATCGTAGCTTTAAATCTTTCAGTCCTCGTCTGTGGATGAAAGTTGATAATTTGACGTCACTAATGAACGAGGTCATGTAAAGAAGAATCTCGTCTCAGCAGCTTGATTTAAGAATTCATAAATGATCAAGATCAGGATTACATTTGACTTTCCTAAATAATTTCAGTTTCATATTTGGAGCATGTAGACTCAGCTCTGTTTGTTTTATTGATTTGTTTGAGTGACAGATGATATACAGCTGTTGTGTTTTTAGGCTCTGTGCAAAGACAACATCTATCCAGGACTGGGCGTGTTTGCGAAAGGTTACGGGAAGAACAACGAGCCTCTCCGTGCGTACGTCCTGACCTTCTTCATTGGACTCGCCTTCATCCTCATCGGTAGACTTTTAGGATGACGCCGTACGCCGTAATCTTAATCCATGAATGAGAAATAGGATTTGTGTTTGTTACATGTTGATCCTTTCTGTTCTCGTCTGACAGCCGAGTTGAACATCATCGCTCCGATCATCTCCAACTTCTTCCTCGCTTCGTACGCTCTCATCAACTTCTCCGTCTTCCACTCCTCTTTGGCCAACTCTCCAGGTAAACTTGTGTTTTTGAAGTTGATTTGAGTTTGTCTGGATATACGAGAGGATTTCCTTAAAGTTCCTTTTTGGTGCCCACATTTAAAAAAAACTCTGTTTGTATGTGTCTCTGACCACAGGGTGGCGTCCCAGCTTCAAGTACTACAACATGTGGGTGTCTCTGGCGGGGGCGATCCTGTGCGTCGTGGTCATGTTTGTCATTAACTGGTGGGCGGCGCTGGTCACTCTGCTCATCGTCCTCGCTCTCTACATCTACGTGAGCTACAAGAAACCTGGTAGGAACAGAACGAGGTCACTTTTGATATTTTCTGACACTAAGACCGATCAGACACCCGACGCTTACTACCCGCTCGGGTCAGGCCGCCACATGGCAATGACACGGGGAGTCGCTGTAAATGCAGTCCCTCAAATGACCACTAGAGGCCGGGTGCATGTAGATTAGAAAGTTGAACTGAATGTTGCTGCTGATCCAGAGCTGTTATAAATCTCATCACCTGTTCACCACAATGTGAGGAGCTCATTAGAATCATGTTTTTAGATGTTAACATGAGGTCAGGGATACTGTGCTCTCTACACTGCATGACAAAACTAAGAAATGGGTCCTTCTCGAGGAAAATGATGCAACTGTTTCTACCTGAAATAAAAGCTTCAAGGTCAGAATGTAATAACAGTCCGGTGATGGAGTGATGCATCCTCGTTTCTCACTTTGCACTCCAAACATCAGCTCACTATTTTTCATTTTTCTTGAGCTTTAACAACCTCCAGTACAGAGTCTGTGACACACTGAACATCATTCACCTGTTAAACTCATGTTCACTCTTGTTCTGTGTATGTGTGTGTGTGTGTGTGTGTGTGTGTGTGTGTGTGTGTGTGTGTGCGTGTGTGTGTGTGTGTGTGTTCTGTTTCCTGTAGATGTGAACTGGGGCTCGTCCACTCAGGCTCTGATCTACAACCAGGCTCTGACTCACTGTCTGAACCTCACCGGGGTCGAGGACCACGTTAAAAACTTCAGGTCAGCTCCAGAGGGTTAGATGAGGTCTTCAGCACTGGGTTCAGATGAGACATTATGAAAGATTAATTTATTAGAGGAGACGGTGAATAGAGGAGGAAATCTTCTGTACATCAGTACAACAGCTTGGCCATCAGCGCCCCACAATGAAATATTTTAAAACCAGCTCAGATTGTTTAAAGGTGACATATCCTCCTCTTAAATAAGTGTCAGAGCTCCTCAAAACATGTGTGTGAAGTTTCTTGTTCTGAATCCACTCTGATCCTGTATTTGATCATGTCTATAAACCCCTCTATTTCAGCCCTGCTCAGAACAGGCTGTTTCTGTGTCTGTACCTTTAAATATGTAAATTAGCTGTGTCTGACCACGCCCCCTCTCTGGAAGGGCTTGGGTGTACTCGGTCTTTCTCGCTCCATGTCCTATTGTTTATGGTGAGAAGGCAGACTCAGAGGGCAGAACAAACACCTAGCTGTGGGAGTGTCACCCACCTGGAGGAGGGGCTACTGCCCTTTGTGATGTCATGAAGGGAAAATCTCCAAACGGCCTGTTTGAGCACACATTTTCTGAAAAGTGGAGCAGGCAAAAGACGTTCAGGATGAACTTTACTCATCATTGGGGGGTTTGTAGACGGACTAGAGGAACATGGTGAAGTGGATTTAAAATATTGTGTTAACTTAACTTGATACTAAATCATTTTAAAGCCATTTGAACTGGATGTCTAAGTGTGTGAGTTTCTTTCAGGCCGCAGTGTTTGGTCCTGGTCGGTTATCCAAACTCCCGTCCTGCTCTGGTTCAGCTCGTTCATTCCTTCACGAAGAACGTGGGCCTGATGGTGTGCGCTCACGTCAGGACCGTACGTACAGACAAACCTTTCAGACTCTTTAAGATCTCTGACACTTCCTGTTGGAGCTGGTTGATCTTCTCCTGTCTTCACTGGGGTCTCTCGTCTCTTCCAGTTGACCCGTCGGCCCAACTTTAAGGAGCTGTCTCAGGATCATGCCCGCTGTCAGCGCTGGCTGAATAAAAAACGCATCAAGTCCTTTTACACTCCGGTCTACACGGACAGTCTGAGGCACGGCGCGCAGTTCCTCATGCAGGTATGAACCCTGAACATGAAGTTCAACTCCACAAGACAGGAGACCAAACCTTAAGAATATTACATTTTATATGAAACGATTTTTTCATTTCAAACTAATCTGAGAGAGCTACAGAGTCAAGAAAACCGAATCAGAAATAAAAAACAAGGCAGAACTGAGTCAAAACAGTTTTTTTAAAGGAGAGTCTTTAGTCCTGTTTGAAAACTCTCAACAGGCTCTGGCGCCCTCTTGTGGTGTAGGAGGACATGCATTGTGTGTGATTGAGTCCTGGGGATGGAGACGGTTGGTGCTGGTGGAGCAGAGGTTTCTTTTTTCTCTAACCTTTATTTAACCGGGTCATTACCCCGTGGAGATCAAGATCTCTTTGTTGAGGGTGAGCGGGCCAAGAGGACAGCAGCCCCCGCGTGAGACGATTCAGGAACAGTTCACAAACAATTAGTGAAGAAGAGCAACAACAATTAAAAGGTGCAAATCGGTTTGCAGAAAAAGTGCAGAAGTTGTGATAACAGATTCAAATTCAGAAACACAGACACTGTCCAACGGTCTCGCTTTTTTCTGTCTTTTAAGATGGAACCAAAGACTTGAGGTAAAATGAGATCTGTTGGTTTAGAGTCATTCTGGAGAAAGTTCCCTGCAGAGGGGGCAGCATAAAGAAACCTGAGCTCAGTCTGGACACGAGGAACAGACAGTCTCCTCTTGTGGCTGCTTGAGGGGGGGGGGTCAGGTCATTGAGGTGGTGGAGGTCAGGTGTGATGTGTCTGCTCTCTGATCCTCAGGCGGTGGGTTTGGGTCGTCTGAAGCCCAACACGCTGGTCATGGGTTACAAGAACAACTGGAGCGAAGGAGACATGAGAGATTTAGAGATTTACATCCACACCATACAGTAAGGAGTAAACGTTCATTAAAGTTCATCTCTACATGATTTCATTTTAAAAGACATTTCAGTCTGAAATCTGTTCTGTGTCACAGCGACGCCTTCGACCTGCAGTACGGCGTGGTGATTCTCAGGCTGCAGGATGGACTCGATATCTCTCACATCCAGGGACAAGGTGCACTCTCTCTTTTTATCTGTGTGTGTGTGTGTGTGTGTGTGTGTGTGTCTGTGTGTGTGTGTGTGTGTGTGTGTGTGTGTGTGTGTGTGTGTGTGTGTGTTAGCTACATCATGGACTGATTCCCTCTCCTTGTTTTTGTTCCTGAAGATGAGCTGATGTCTTCAAACGAGAAACCTCCAGCTGGCAGTAAGGAGGCGGAGCTTACTGTTACCGTCACTAAAGAGTCGGACTCTGACTCCTGTCCTTCAAAGACCACCAGCAGCCAGAGCAGCCCGCTCATCCTGAGAGGTGATCATCTCATCTGGAGTTTAAAGTCTTTGTCATATTTTCAAGAAGCCACTTTTCAAACTGTTACTTCTAAACTTTTTTCTTCCTGTAAGAGATGGAGAAGAGTCTGCCTGACCACGTGTCCTTTCTTCTCCAGAGACAAAGATCCCTCTGAGTCTGACCGACCAGCGTCTGCTGGAGACGAGTCAGCAGTTCAAGAAAAAACAGGGCAAAGGAACCATCGACGTCTGGTGGCTGTTTGACGACGGAGGTCAGTTTCTATGGCAACACAATGACACACCAGAAGTTGCCTCTAGATACATTTTATAAATCTTGAAATTAATGTGATATGTTCTGCGTGTGCTTTGCTGTGTTAAGTGTTAAATGAGCAGTATGTAACTCTGACACCTAGTGTTTAAAATGGGTACTGCAGTCTAAATTCTAAACCTCATAGAGAGCTGTCCCCCCCCCCCCCCCCCCTCCTCTCTAGACTCGATGCTCACTCAGGTCACCATGTGGTGGACTCTGAAGCTTCAGTGTTTATCCAGCTCTGCATGGGTCTGTAAACCTTTCTGTGTTCTAACCTCTCTCCATTTTTCAAAAGCATCTCCAATATTGATCCTAGTTTGAGCACGTTTCTGCTCGTGGAGCTTATTAGAAACATGCAGAGGCTTTTTAGGTCGGGTACAATCACTTCTATCTGAACCACTTCTCTTGCCTGCTTCCATCACTGCAACACCTGTTGACCTGATAACTGCTCTCATATCTGACAAACCGAGGGGCGTCCAAAACGGCCGTGTGGGGGGGTGTCTTAAAAGCGCCTACCTTCTCTGGTCCAAACAAATCCAGAGCATTCAGGAGCAGAATCTAAAGTTAGAAGGAGGACATACTGACTGCTGCATTGTTGTCAGAGAAGCCAGCACTTCAACATGTTTCCTTAATGATCAGATAGTAAGATACCTTTATCATTTCACTGATTGGACCTGTAAAGACCGAGGTGGATATTATTTGTAGAATATTTTGTGCAGCTTTTCCTGTTTAAAAGACTGAAAGAGAAGATGTTTGTGTAATACCTCTCACTGCCAAAAGGGGGCAGGCTAATCACAAAGAGACAGAACAGAACACTGATGCTCCAGAAGTAAATTGTTTGTTTGTTTGTTTGTTTGTTTGTTTGTTTGTTTCTGTTCTTGCAGGTCTGACTCTGCTGATTCCCTTCCTGCTGACCAACAGAAGTAAATGGGGCGACTGCAGGATCCGCGTCTTCATCGGAGGGAAGATCAACCGCATCGACCACGACCGCCGAGCGTGAGTCTTATGAGCTACGCGTTCCACACTCACGAGTAAACAAGGGTAAACAAAAACAATCCTTGATGTACTTTATTGTGTGTGTGTGTGTGTGTGTGTGTGTGTGTGTGTTGTCAGGATGGCCACGCTGCTCAGCAGGTTCAGGATCGACTTCTCAGACATCCACGTCCTCGGAGACATCAACACCAAACCCAAGAAACACAAGTACGACCTCCAGTTTGTTTCAGCTGCTTTCCTTTAATCCAAAAACAGAACAAACATATTTAAGTTGTTAAAGTATTAAAGTATTAAAGTATAAATAAAGAGGGAGTGAGATGTAAATGGATGTTTCTGTGTTTTCTCTGCAGCAAGCTGACGTTTAAGGAGCTGATCGAGCCGTACCGGCTGAAGGAGGACGACATGGAACAGGAGGCGGCAGAGAGGCTGAAGGCTCAGGAGCCGTGGAGGATCACTGACAACGAGCTGGAGCTGTACAGGGCCAAGGTAACACACACACACACACACACACACACACACACACACACACACACACACACACACACACACTCACACACACACACACACACACACACACACACACACAGTGATCAGTAGCTCAGTCTGTAGGGAACCAGGGGGGTCTCCTGTTCAAGTCTCGGTGGACCAAATCTGGAAATCGGCCTGTTTGCTGGAGAGGTTCCAGTTCACTTCCTGGTCACTCCCGAGGTGCCCTCGAGCAAGGCATCAAACCCGCCTACCGGCTCAGGAGCGCTCGCTGTGTGCAGCCCCCTCACTCTGAGACCTCTCCAGTAGTGTGCATGTCCACAGGATCCTGTTTGTGTTATTTCAGTAACAGAATTTAATACTAGATCATGAGTCTGGTTGTTGAGTCACTGTGTATGTGTTATTAGGGGGGGCTGTTCCTTTTGGAGGGGGGGCCACAGGGGGGACCAAATTCAGAGTTACAGGGGCACTGGCCCCTGTTGGCCCCTGCCTAGAAGCGCCCATGGCCTGCCTTAATGTGAACATGCTTTGTGTGACTTTCAGACGAACCGACAGATCCGCCTGAACGAGCTGCTGAAGGAACACTCGAGCACGGCCAAACTCATCGTGATGTAAGAGAATCAAACATGTTACCACCATATAACACACTCTGAAGATACTCTGAGGTCAAGTCCTTAACCCACTCTCCCCCCCCCCCCCCCCCTGCAGGAGCATGCCTCTGGCCAGGAAGGGCACGGTGTCCAGCGCTCTCTACATGTGTTGGCTGGAGACTCTGTCCAAAGACCTCCCCCCCCTGCTGCTGGTCCGAGGGAACCACCAGAGCGTCCTCACCTTCTACTCCTAACACACACACACACACACACACACACACACACACACACACACACACACACTCACACACACACACACACACAGACACACACACACACACACACACACACACTCACACACACACACACACACTCACACACACACACACACACACACACACACACACACACACACACTCACACACACACACACACACACACACACACACACACACACACACACTCACACACACACACACACTCACACACACACACACACACACACTCACACACACACACACACACACACACACACACACACGCTCACACACACACACACACACACACACGCTCACACACACACACACACACACACACACACACACACACACACACACACACACTCACACACACACACGCTCACACACACACTCACACACACACGCTCACACACACACACACACACACACACACACACACGCTCACACACACACACGCTCACACACACACACACACACACACGCTCACACACACACACACACACACACACACACACACACACACACACACACACTCACACACACACACGCTCACACACACACTCACACACACACGCTCACACACACACACACACACACACACACACACACACGCTCACACACACACACACACACACACACACACACGCTCACACACACACACACACACACACACACACACACACTCACACTCACACACACACACACACACACACACACACACACACGTACAATGTCCACAGATATGTTTCAGCTGTGCAGGAACAGAAGTGTAATTAAAGTGTCACAGATGTGAAACTCTCCGGCTGTCGAAGCGTTAACTTGTAACGTTTGAGTCCATTTCTGGTTAACCCTTTAATTTCCTTTTCCTCTTTGACAGTAAGTGATTGTTGCCTTTGTTTGTGTTTATTAATGATTAAAAAATTATAATGATGTTAAAATCATAATTACAAAATGAAAGTGTATTTTTATTTCTACTGGGCTCCAAGAAGAAGATATTTAAGGATTTCATGTAACAATATTTTGTATATTATTTATTAAAATATTAACTTAACCGAGTGTTTCTGTCCAGTCCGTTTTTCTTTTTTTGTCTTTTTAAAATATTCAGAGGATCGTTGCAGAAGTAAAGTGTAAATCTACTTAATCAGAAAAATGTCCGTCCATCCATCTAAGGTCAAAGGTTAAAGGTATCTTTATGGTCCCCACAGGGCAATTAGTTTGCAGCCGGAAACATACCAATACATAAACAACACTAAGAACTAATCCAACCAACATTAGGTGAATTATACATAAAACCAGCAGAGATGCTCCAGCTTTCAGATAAAAGTGATGAGGATAAATAAATAATACTTATAGTAATAATAGTAAAAAGAGATAAAGGTTGTAAAATAAAGGATTACTAAATGAGAGTAAGTAAAACAGAGACGGAAGATGAAAGCGTTATTAAAGAGACAGTACAACAAATGCAATGATGTTTCTCATAAATCTGCTCCCAATGAACGAGACTCTGAGAGAGAAGAAAAGTGTAAAGCTGCGTTCACGAGCAGCCATGACAGAGGAACGCAGAGAAAGTGCTGCAGAATCTGTGCAAAGTCCAACGTATGATGCGTTCAGTGACTGCTTGGAAAAAGCACATGTTACTTTGAGTTTATCACTTTAGAAGCTAAACAGCACGAGCAACGCAAGATGTTTACCATCAGTGTATGAATGGGTTAATACTGATGGTCTCTTTACTCAGCAGCCTCTACCATCAGTGTGTGAATGTGTATGAATGGATGAGTTAATACTGATGGTCTCTTTACTCAGCGGCCTCTACCATCAGTGTGTGAATGTGTATGAATGGATGAGTTAATACTGATGGACTCTTAAGCAGCCTCTACCATCAGCGTGTGAATGTGTATGAATGGATGAGTTAATACTGATGGACTCTTTACTCAGCAGCCTCTACCATCAGTGTGTGAAGGTGTATGAATGGATGAGTTAATACTGATGGTCTCTTTACTCAGCGGCCTCTACCATCAGTGTGTGAATGTGTATGAATAGATGAGTTAATACTGATGGACTCTTTACTCAGCGGCCTCTACCATCAGTGTGTGAATGTGTATGAATGGATGAGTTAATACTGACGGACTCTTTACACAGCGGCCTCTACCATCAGTGTGTGAATGTGTATGAATGGATGAGTTAATACTGACGAACTCTTTACACAGCGGCCTCTACCATCAGTGTGTGAATGTGTATGAATGGATGAGTTAATACTGATGGACTCTTTACACAGCGGCCTCTACCATCAGTGTGTGAGTGTGTATGAATGGATGAGTTAATACTGATGGACTCTTAAGCAGCCTCTACCATCAGTGTGTGAATGTGTATGAATGGATGAGTTAATACTGATGGACTCTTTACTCAGCGGCCTCTACCATCAGTGTGTGAATGTGTATGAATGGATGAGTTAATACTGATGGACTCTTAAGCAGCCTCTACCATCAGTGTGTGAATGTGTATGAATGGATGAGTTAATACTGATGGACTCTTTACACAGCGGCCTCTACCATCAGTGTGTGAGTGTGTATGAATGGATGAGTTAATAAAGTTCTCTCATCTTATCTCCTCATGCTGTTGGTGTGTAATATTGGCGTTGTTGGTGGTATTTATTTTGGTAGTTGTTTTTTAATTCTTTAAAATGTAGAATCTCAAAGATACATTAAGATCTTTCTAAAGTCACGGAAAGAAAAAGTAAAAGTCTGATATTTTTTATCTAGAAACATCCAGTACAGGCTGACATCGTCCCTTTCTTTAAATAACAGGCTAATACCAGTTGTCATTTAAGTTACATAGTGTCCTTTTATCACTCGGAAATCCGTTATTCTCTGGAGCTCTTGAAGGCAGCATGGTTGTAGTTGTTGTTGCTCTTGAACGCAGCTCGTTGCCGTTTATGAAACCCAACAAAGCGCTTCCTGTAGAAGAAGAAGAGCGGCCCGGTGCTGCAGTCAGGTCACAGGTGAGATTAAATCATGTTTAAAGATTTACGTGTTTAAACTGTAAAGTTCTGTTTTGATCCGGACTGACGAAGAGAAGTTAAAGTTCTCCTTCAGAGGACAAACACTAAACCTCTGGAACCTGTCACAGCTCTTCAGGTAAATGTCCGCGGATCCACCAAGGTGTCAGCTTCATTTACAGGTGAGATTTAAACATACAAACTGTCCTAACAGTCCACCTGCTGTGTTCACGGTACACTCGTTAACATGGAAACTGTGACCTCAAAGTCGTAATCTAAGATTCCTGAAGGACAGCTGTCTGCACCAATAAGAGTCAGAGACCCTCCTCTGGCCACTAAAACAAGCACAAAGTGCATTCATAAGTTTTTATTTAAAGGACCAATCAGTGAGCTGTGTAGAGAGTGAGATGATAAAGGTATCTTACTATCTGATCATTAAGGAAACATGTTGAAGTGCTGGCTTCTCTGACAACAATGCAGCAGCCAGTATGTGCTCCTTCTAACTTTAGATTCTGCTCCTGAATGCTCTGGATTTGTTTTGGACGCCCCTCAGTTTGCCAGATATGAGAGCAGTTATCAGGTCAACAGGTGTTGCAGCGATGGAAGCGGGTCAAGAGAAGTGGTTCAGATAGAAGTGATTGTACCCGACCTAAAAAGCCTCTGCATGTTTCTAATAAGCTCCACGAGCAGAAACGTGCTCAAACTAGGATCAATATTCAAACTGGATAAACACTGAAGCTGTTGTCTCTGTTTCTAAAGTTAATGAAAGTAGATATTTATGTGATCGTCTTTTTGTCCTTCAGGACGGACATCCAGAATGACGAGCCTCCAGCTGAGTGCGAAGGAGGAGATGGTGGAGAAGCTTCTGGACGCTGCGGCCCGAGGGGACCTGACCCAGGTGTCCTCGCTGCTGTCCCACGTCCCCTCGCTCATCAACCAGAAGGGAGACAGCGGCTGGACGGCGCTGATGCTCGCGGCTCGGAACGGACACTACAGTGTGGTGGAGACGCTGCTGTCTCACGGGTACAGAAGGATCAGACTGAAACATGGTGTCCTTTAAAAGCTGCATTCAGAGATGTATGACCACCAGGGGGCAGTATTTAAATATTAAACTGATAAACAAAAGATATTAAGATAAGATATACCGAACCATCTCACAACATTCACTTTAGTCACATTAGCGGAATAGCCCGTTGCTAATTAGCTTAAATAAACTGTCATTGCTTAAATACAGAGATTCTGAATTTAATTAAATTGAATGTAAATGAAAGCTAACATCTGCTAGCTAGAGCTAAAGTTTGCCTTACCTCACATAAGCTAACTCATTTCAGCTAGCTGCTAGCACAGCCTGGTTGTGTTTTTTGTACCGTCTTCATTTAAACTTCATGGTCATCGATCTAAACTTTAAAGATTGATTTAGTTGATGACTTTTCTTCAAACCTTTGGAAAGATCAACTCGTTGTTTTTTTTAATCTCTGCTCTCTCTCTTATTTTTCAAACTTTAAGATGTGACAAGTTCTCAGTGAACAGCTCGTCACAGACCGCCTACGATATCTCCAAGTTCTGGGGCCACAGGACCGTCTCCAACCTGCTGGGGCGGACGGACGAAGGCTGCCAGCGCGTCCTGCCGGGCTCCGACCTCCAGCAGCAGGAGAACTACTTCAGCAGAGAGATGCTGGAGCGGCTGAGTGTGAAGAGGAGCGAGGGGGCGTGGCTGGAGGCCAAACAGAGAGATCCAGATTCAGTCTACCTCCTGTTCTCCAACCTGAACCCCATGGTGTGCAGCTCAGACCAGGACCAGAGTGAAGGGGTACGTGGCTGGTTCAGCCCTCACACATTGAATCTATGAAGTCTTTTGTGTTCTAGATATTCACGTTGTGACTCGAACAGGGCGAGTCCAGACTCTGCCGGTTCAGCATCGAGGCCGTTAAAGACCTCCTCCAGAAACCTCAAACTGTGCTCATCTTTCTCGGAGTGGAGAAGAGGAAGGGGCCGCCCCCCCCCCCCGAGGCGACCCGGGAGCCTCCTGCCTGGTTTGCCATCAACACAGACGAAGACGCTGCTGAACTTCTCAAACGCAGCAGAGAAAAGAAGTGCTGCTTCACAAAGATGGCGCACAGAGACCTGCTGAAATTCAGTGAGGAAGAGGCGGGTGAGGAAGAGAAGAGTTTCTTTTCTAGAGTTTTTTCTTCTCTGGTTTCGACTAAAACAGGAAACAACATGTGACTCATATTGTTGTGCACCATTTATCCTCAAACGAGACGTTTCTTAACCTGGCTGTCGCCCTCTTGTGGCACTCTTATGCTACTACAACAACAGTTAAATTAAGAAACTAACAAACACACACCTGTTGTGACTAAATCTAGACTATAAGAATCCAGAGTGCTAACATTAGCATCTTTATACTGTTGGATTTATTCAATATGAGACAGAAGGATGTTAAATACCACTTCTTCTCTGCGGTCTGTTTCTGTGGTGCCTCTGATAACACACTGATCTCCATCTGTGTCCTCCAGGAGTCGTGGCTCAGGCTCGGTCGGTGTTGGCCTGGCACAGCCGCTACAGCTTCTGCCCGACGTGTGGCAGCAGCACCAACATGGAGGAGGGAGGGTACAAGAGGCGCTGCCTGAACTCTGACTGCACGAGTCTGAAGGGAGTCCACAACACCTGCTATCCACGAGTCGGTACGAAGACCACCATCAGTGAGAGGGAGGGGGGAGGGTCCTGCTGAGGGGGACGAGGGGGGAGGGGGGTCCTGCTGAGGGGGAGGAGGGGTCCTGCTGAGATGGGGGGGGGGGTCACTTTAACAAACTCTCAGATCAGCTGACGAGTCATATCCACCTGATGACATCACACATTGACCTCATGACATCACATATTGACCTTATGACATCACACACTGACCTCATGACATCACACATTGACCTTATGACATCACACATTGACCTCATGACATCACATATTGACCTGATGACATCACACATTGACCTGATGACATCACACATTGACCTGATGACATCACACATTGACCTTATGACATCACACATTGACCTGATGACATCACACATTGACCTCATGACATCACATATTGACCTTATGACATCACATATTGACCTGATGACATCACACATTGACCTGATGACATCACACATTGACCTTATGACATCACACATTGACCTGATGACATCACACATTGACCTTATGACATCACACATTGACCTTATGATATCACACATTGACCTTATGACATCACACATTGACCTGATGACATCACACATTGACCTTATGATATCACACATTGACCTGATGACATCACACATTGACCTTATGACATCACACATTGACCTGATGACATCACACATTGACCTGATGACATCACACATTGACCTTATGACATCACACATTGACCTTATGACATCACACATTGACCTTTATGGGGGGGAGAGCGTCTGATCGTGCTGGTCAGTAAACGAGACTCAAATTGAGATGAGCTCTTATTCAAAGTTTTATTTTCAGAAGAGCTGCTTCAAGATTTTAGGAGTCACATACTGAGATACAGGTGTGTGTCTGTGTGTGTGTGTGTCTGTGTGTGTGTGTGTGTGTGTGTGTGTGTGTGTGTGTGTGTGTGTGTGTGTGTGTGTACGTGTGTGTGTGTGTGTGTGTTTCAGACCCCGTGGTCATCATGCTGGTGATCCACCCTGATGGAAACCAGTGTTTACTGGGAAGAAAGAAGATCTTTCCAGCCAGACTCTTCTCCTGTCTGGCTGGATTTGTAGAGCCTGGTAACACACACACACACACACACACACACACACAGACACACACACACACAGACACACACACAGACACACACACACACACACACACACACACAGACACACACACACAGACACACACACAGACACACACACACACACAGACACACACACACACACACACACACACAGACACACACACACACACACACACACACACAGACACAGACACAGACACACACACACACACACACACAGACACACACACACACACACACACAGACACACACAGACACACACACACACACACACACAGACACACACACACAGACACACACACAGACACACACACACACACAGACACACACACACACACACACACAGACACACACACACAGACACACACACACACACACACACACACACACACACACACAGACAGTAAAAGTGATGAACGTGTTACAAAGTGACCTCGGTCTCTCGGTGCAGGTGAGTCGATGGAGGAGGCGGTGAGGAGGGAGGTGGAGGAGGAGAGCAGTGTGAAGGTCGGACCGGTCTCCTACGTCTCTTGTCAGCCGTGGCCGATGCCGTCCTCTCTCATGATTGGCTGCCTCGCCGTCGCCATATCGACCGACATCAAGGTGGACGAGAGCGAGATCGAGGAGGCCCGGTGGTTCCCACGGCAACAGGTACTTGTTTCTGTGTTTAACATGGACACACAGTGTACTCTCAGTGTTTACAGTGAAACATCTTTCTGTTTCTTTAGGTGGTCGAGTCGCTGCTCAAAGTTTCCCGTCCGGATCTCATCATCCCGCCCAGACAGACCATCGCCCATCAGCTGATCAGACACTGGATCGGCATGAACTCCAACCTCTGACCTGCTCAGACTCACATCCAGGACTACGCTCAGAGGGGTCTGAAAGTGTCCAGCAGCCAGTCGAGGACGTTCACCAGAGTCTGCACGACACTGTGTGTTGTTTCACCTGCAAAGCTTTAAGGTTAAGACGACAGAAACATGACCAACGATACACTCTGATCTTCAGAGGGAACATGCAGCGTGACGACGGATCAAATGTTCACAAGCTAAATAAAAACGATTGATGCAAAATATTCTATTTATGGATGATCTCTAGTCGTGTTTCCTTTCAACAGACAAAAACAAATCCAGTCTGTGTAAATGTGTCTCTGAGTCCTGACTGTCTACAATGAGGGAGAAGCTCGAGTCCCGCTGGCTGTGTTGTTGTCAGAGCCGTGTTTACATGGACGGGACGGCCGGCTCCTCCCCTTGTGTATAAAAGCTGTTTTAGTCAAGAACTAGAGAGAAGAAGAACATACTCACTGATTATTTGGATGTTAGTAAGAGTTTTTAGATCACGCTCATTCTGTGTCAGTTTACATGAAATGTGAAGCTACGAGCTAACTAAAGAGCGCTAACATTAGCATGCTAACACAACAATGTGAAGCTACAAGCTAACTAAAGAGCGCTAACATTAGCATGCTAACACAACAATGTGAAGCTACCAGCTAACTAAAGAGCGCTAACATTAGCATGCTAACACAACAATGCAGGACACAGGTGATTGCAGTTCGAGACCATAGACTGTAAAAATAATGGACGGGACAAGGTCCCCGGTCTAGTGAAGCTTTTATTTTTAGAGCTCCCCCTGCTGACTGGCTGCAGTATAGGTCATAAACCCCGCCTCCTCAATGATAACAGACGGGATGTGGGTCAAACCTAAACTCTGCTGTGATCATTAGTTATTATCACCCTACATTGTGTTCAAGTGCTCATTTTTCTGTGAAGTTTGTTTTAAATAAGTTATTTGAGGTTGAAAAACAGGATTTTACGTCATATTTGACGATGATTGACAGCCGCCGATCTTGCGTAGCTCTCTTTGTGAATAGTAAAAGTTACGTAGTGAAGGAAAGCCGAGACACCATTGAATTTTTCCGTTCAGTTTTTTCGTCTTTTTTGAGCTGGCAAAATGAGTTGTTCTGCAGTAAACTGTTCTAACCGACTTGTTGGAGCTAAGGGATCTTTGCAGTTTTTTCGGTAAGTAAAAAAGTGTGATTTATGTGTCATTGGTTGGTTAAAGTCGTTATCTAGCTAGCTAACACATAAGCAGTCTAAGGTTAGCTGAAATGTTGTAAAGCTAGGTTACTTATCTGGCATGATTTATCTTTTTATTTTATTTTTTAAAATGAGCAAACCTAATAACTGACATGCTGTTTCTTGATATTGTTATATCATTATTGTGATTTAAATTGTATTTAAAACCAAGAATCGTAATATAAAATCTGTTCATAGATGAGGTTCATTGACTGTACAGTTATTTTACAGCAAAAATAAATAAGTCTGGTAAAGTCTCAAAAAAGTATCTAGGGCAAAAACAAAGCCAAATAATTGTAATCTAGCCTGCATCATTACTAATGTGTACATGTTTACAGTTAAACACCTTTTGAAAGGAAGGTGTTAATGCAGGAGATCAGTGTTACACACAACATGCTGCTGTTATTGTAGTTAGGAGGAGACATAGGTACAATAAAAGAAGACATAAAGATCACGTTTTTCCCCACACATGTTAATATATTTTAAATGTCATGCATTTATTTTTTATTTCGCTTCAATAATCGTTAACAAAGAGAAACACCATGATTTGAATTTATTTATTTAATAGGGACAATGCAATTTAACATAATTTCAATACAAAGCATGAAATTTTGAAATTAAACTACAGGCTATTGTTGCCTTTTTATAGCCAAAGAAAACTGAACATCCACAGCCTCTGCATTCAAAAGAATTTCAACATTGACATTTATGTCTTCCTATTTCCCTCTTTTCACCAACATTATATTTTAAACTGAGGATTTCCTTTTTCTCAGGTTGTGCGTCTCTCCCCCAGCTCGCCCCCTCCAGTGCGCTCCTCTCCATAATGTGCTCGTCTCCTCCCTCTACAGCCCGCTGCTGCTACTCTGTAGGACGCTTTGATTGGGGGACCTCACCAATAAAATACTATTTTATATTTTATAAGCAGTTTGCCACCACACTGTACTTTTACTCTCCAAAGGCATATGAGTATGTGCGTGACAACTTTAACAAAGCTTTACCACACAGTCACACCATCCACACAGCTGATCCAGGATTTACTGTAGCATCTTTTACAGCACTAAGAGGTCATGTAAAGGCAAACAGAGAGAAGGGAAAAGAAACAATCTGTGCTCTCAAATAACAAAGCAGTCTCAAATCTTTTTGAGGAATTACAGCTAAAAAAAAATCTACTTTGCATACAGTATATCCTCTGATAAATAAAGTGAAGTACTTTGATTGCATTTCTGTGGTGTTCCTGTAGGTGACCATGATGCAGCCAGACTGAAGCAGCACGTTGTGAAGGTGGACGCCATCATCTTGTCTTTGCAGCGCTGATTCTGAAGAGAACGCCTTCATATAGGACTCAAAGGTAAAATGATCTCTCATATGATTGGACTGTGTTATTGTAACCGCTATCAGCATCAAAGTAATTTTAGTAACAATTTATAATCTTTCTTAAAATGTAAGGAAGACTAGCAGAAGATTTTAACAGCCTCTGTGATTCTGCAAGAAGTTCATGTTTAAATTGTTCTTCTTTCTGTCTTCAAGGAAATCAGTGCTTAAAGGAAACAGCAGTCCAGACTCTGATTCCAGCTCCGGTGAGGTTCTGCACACAAATCTGATTATATGAGAATATTTAACATTAGTTTAATGTATCAGGCTGGCCCATGTGATGACAGTTTAAAATAATCTTCAATAGAAAGTGGCAGGAACACTTTTGTCTTAAAACATAAATTCATAAAGCTGATCATATTAATGGATTCATCATGTCTTATTATATATTTTGTTTTTCCTCTTAAATAGTTCTCCTGTCTTAAAAACAAACTTTAGAAGCTGAAGTTTAGCAGAACCTGAGGACAGATCTGATTTCAGGTCTGAGGCATAAACATCACAGTAAAATTCATTATACTTTACATTTAACTCCATGATTGTTTTTCTCTATTACAGAAGATGCCCTCAGATTCAGATCCATCAACAACCCCTGACAACATGGAGGACTCGTCCCCTGAGCGTTTCCTGTCCTCTCTCGATGTTCTTCTCTTCAGTCATTAACTCTTGAAAACAGCAGCACAACATGCCACACTGTTTGACAAGTCTGTGATTGAATAAATGGAAATGGAATCTCATGCATATCTTCTTATGCTTATTGGCTTTAAATGTTTAATATTAAATAAGTTTGAAGGCCATTTATCTCAGACGAGACCGGCTGTGACAAGCTGATCTCGTCTGTTAGCTTTGCTGTTGTCTTAGCTGTTGTTGGTCAAGAAGAAATTAATGTCAGTTCAAGGCCTTTTCAAATGTGAGCTATAAACTTAACTGCTAAATGATTTTACTGTGATCAACACTTTGTAGTGCTCCAGTTAATCAGAGACAGTCATGTCAGATTTAAAAAAAGTTTATTTAAACATTTTATGAAAAAAAAAAACTTCAATAAACGACAACACCTGGCTTCATTAACCTTCATGTGGAAAATAAGTAAGGGAGACCATCAGGTTGAACTGCTGGGACATAGGAGAAAGTATAAAAAATAATTTAACAAAGAAATCCTGGATGATTGTTTGACTGTGAAAATATGATGGAAGAGCAAATCCAACACAACCCTCCAGCATCTGGCCTTTCAAACACAGGGCAACATCATGGAAAGAAAAACAAATTAAATATTGACCAGGATCTCTGTGTTTTATCTGAGGATGACTATGGTAGCCGTCTCACTGTTCACTGTCACAAAGCTCCAGACTCTGTCCACCTTCTCACTGTCACAAAGCACCAGACTCTGTCCACCTTCTTACTGTTCACTGTCACAAAGCTCCAGACTCTGTCCACCTTCTCACTGTTCACTGTAACAAAGCTCCAGACTCTGTCCACCTTCTCACTGTTCACTGTAACAAAGCTCCAGACTCTGTCCACCTTCTCACTGTTCACTGTTCACTGTCACAAAGCTCCAGACTCTGTCCACCTTCTCACTGTTCACTGTTCACTGTCACAAAGCTCCAGACTCTGTCCACCTTCTCACTGTTCACTGTAACAAAGCTCCAGACTCTGTCCACCTTCTCACTGTTCACTGTAACAAAGCTCCAGACTCTGTCCACCTTCTCACTGTTCACTGTTCACTGTCACAAAGCTCCAGACTCTGTCCACCTTCTCACTGTTCACTGTCACAAAGCTCCAGACTCTGTCCACCTTCTCACTGTTCACTGTAACAAAGCTCCAGACTCTGTTCACCTTCTCACTGTTCACTGTTCACTGTAACAAAGCTCCAGACTCTGTCCACCTTCTCACTGTTCACTGTCACAAAGCTCCAGACTCTGTCCACCTTCTCACTGTTCACTGTCACAAAGCTTCAGACTCTGTCCACCTTCTCACTGTTCACTGTCACAAAGCTCCAGACTCTGTCCACCTTCTTACTGTTCACTGTCACAAAGCTCCAGACTCTGTCCACCTTCTCACTGTTCACTGTCACAAAGCTCCAGACTCTGTCCACCTTCTCACTGTTCACTGTCACAAAGCTCCAGACTCTGTCCACCTTCTCACTGTTCACTGTAACAAAGCTCCAGACTCTGTCCACCTTCTCACTGTTCACTGTCACAAAGCTCCAGACTCTGTCCACCTTCTTACTGTTCACTGTCACAAAGCTCCAGACTCTGTCCACCTTCTTACTGTTCACTGTCACAAAGCTCCAGACTCTGTCCACCTTCTCACTGTTCACTGTTACAAAGCACCAGACTCTGTCCACCTTCTCACTGTTCACTGTTACAAAGCACCAGACTCTGTCCACCTTCTCACTGTTCACTGTCACAAAGCTCCAGACTCTGTCCACCTTCTCACTGTTCACTGTTACAAAGCACCAGACTCTGTCCACCTTCTCACTGTTCACTGTCACAAAGCTCCAGACTCTGTCCACCTTCTCACTGTTCACTGTAACAAAGCTCCAGACTCTGTCCACCTTCTCACTGTTCACTGTCACAAAGCTCCAGACTCTGTCCACCTTCTCACTGTTCACTGTCACAAAGCTCCAGACTCTGTCCACCTTCTCACTGTTCACTGTTCACTGTCACAAAGCTCCAGACTCTGTCCACCTTCTCACTGTTCACTGTCACAAAGCTCCAGACTCTGTCCACCTTCTTACTGTTCACTGTCACAAAGCTCCAGACTCTGTCCACCTTCTCACTGTTCACTGTAACAAAGCTCCAGACTCTGTCCACCTTCTCACTATTCACTGTAACAAAGCTCCAGACTCTGTCCACCTTCTCACTGTTCACTGTAACAAAGCTCCAGACTCTGTCCACCTTCTCACTGTTCACTGTCACAAAGCACCAGACTCTGTCCACCTTCTTACTGTTCACTGTCACAAAGCTCCAGACTCTGTCCACCTTCTCACTGTTCACTGTAACAAAGCTCCAGACTCTGTCCACCTTCTCACTGTTCACTGTAACAAAGCTCCAGACTCTGTCCACCTTCTCACTGTTCACTGTCACAAAGCTTCAGACTCTGTCCACCTTCTTACTGTTCACTGTAACAAAGCTCCAGACTCTGTCCACCTTCTCACTGTTCACTGTAACAAAGCTCCAGACTCTGTCCACCTTCTCACTGTTCACTGTCACAAAGCTTCAGACTCTGTCCACCTTCTCACTGTTCACTGTCACAAAGCTCCAGACTCTGTCCACCTTCTCACTGTTCACTGTAACAAAGCTCCAGACTCTGTCCACCTTCTCACTGTTAACTGTAACAAAGCTCCAGACTCTGTCCACCTTCTTACTGTTCACTGTCACAAAGCACCAGACTCTGTCCACCTTCTTACTGTTCACTGTCACAAAGCACCAGACTCTGTCCACCTTCTCACTGTTCACTGTCACAAAGCTCCAGACTCTGTTCACCTTCTCACTGTTCACTGTAACAAAGCTCCAGACTCTGTCCACCTTCTCACTGTTCACTGTTCACTGTCACAAAGCTCCAGACTCTGTCCACCTTCTCACTGTTCACTGTCACAAAGCTCCAGACTCTGTCCACCTTCTCACTGTTAACTGTCACAAAGCTCCAGACTCTGTTCACCTTCTCACTGTTCACTGTAACAAAGCTCCAGACTCTGTCCACCTTCTCACTGTTCACTGTTCACTGTAACAAAGCACCAGACTCTGTCCACCTTCTTACTGTTCACTGTCACAAAGCACCAGACTCTGTCCACCTTCTCACTGTTCACTGTCACAAAGCTCCAGACTCTGTTCACCTTCTCACTGTTCACTGTAACAAAGCTCCAGACTCTGTCCACCTTCTCACTGTTCACTGTTCACTGTCACAAAGCTCCAGACTCTGTCCACCTTCTCACTGTTCACTGTAACAAAGCTCCAGACTCTGTCCACCTTCTCACTGTTCACTGTTAACTGTCACAAAGCTCCAGACTCTGTTCACCTTCTCACTGTTCACTGTAACAAAGCTCCAGACTCTGTCCACCTTCTCACTGTTCACTGTTCACTGTCACAAAGCTCCAGACTCTGTCCACCTTCTCACTGTTCACTGTTCACTGTCACAAAGCTCCAGACTCTGTCCACCTTCTCACTGTTCACTGTAACAAAGCTCCAGACTCTGTCCACCTTCTCACTGTTCACTGTTAACTGTCACAAAGCTCCAGACTCTGTTCACCTTCTCACTGTTCACTGTAACAAAGCTCCAGACTCTGTCCACCTTCTCACTGTTCACTGTTCACTGTCACAAAGCTCCAGACTCTGTTCACCTTCTCACTGTTCACTGTAACAAAGCTCCAGACTCTGTCCACCTTCTCACTGTTCACTGTTAACTGTAACAAAGCTCCAGACTCTGTCCACCTTCTCACTGTTCATTGTCACAAAGCTCCAGACTCTGTCCACCTTCTTACTGTTCACTGTCACAAAGCTCCAGACTCTGTCCACCTTCTCACTGTTAACTGTAACAAAGCTCCAGACTCTGTCCACCTTCTCACTGTTCACTGTCACAAAGCACCAGACTCTGTCCACCTTCTCACTGTTCACTGTCACAAAGCTCCAGACTCTGTTCACCTTCTCACTGTTCACTGTCACAAAGCTCCAGACTCTGTTCACCTTCTTACTGTTCACTGTCACAAAGCTCCAGACTCTGTCCACCTTCTCACTGTTCACTGTAACAAAGCTCCAGACTCTGTTCACCTTCTAACTGTTCACTGTCACAAAGCTCCAGACTCTGTTCACCTTCTTACTGTTCACTGTCACAAAGCTCCAGACTCTGTTCACCTTCTTACTGTTCACTGTCACAAAGCTCCAGACTCTGTCCACCTTCTCACTGTTCACTGTAACAAAGCTCCAGACTCTGTTCACCTTCTCACTGTTCACTGTAACAAAGCACCAGACTCTGTCCACCTTCTCACTGTTCACTGTAACAAAGCTCCAGACTCTGTTCACCTTCTCACTGTTCACTGTAACAAAGCACCAGACTCTGTTCACCTTCTCACTGTTCACTGTAACAAAGCTCCAGACTCTGTCCACCTTCTCACTGTTCACTGTTCACTGTAACAAAGCTCCAGACTCTGTCCACCTTCTCACTGTTCACTGTTCACTGTAACAAAGCTCCAGACTCTGTCCACCTTCTCACTGTTCACTGTAACAAAGCTCCAGACTCTGTTCACCTTCTCACTGTTCACTGTAACAAAGCACCAGACTCTGTTCACCTTCTCACTGTTCACTGTTACAAAGCACCAGACTCTGTCCACCTTCTTACTGTTCACTGTAACAAAGCTCCAGACTCTGTCCACCTTCTCACTGTTAACTGTAACAAAGCTCCAGACTCTGTCCACCTTCTCACTGTTCACTGTCACAAAGCTCCAGACTCTGTCCACCTTCTTACTGTTCACTGTCACAAAGCTCCAGACTCTGTTCACCTTCTCACTGTTCACTGTTACAAAGCTCCAGACTCTGTCCACCTTCTCACTGTTCACTGTCACAAAGCTCCAGACTCTGTCCACCTTCTCACTGTTCACTGTTACAAAGCTCCAGACTCTGTCCACCTTCTCACTGTTCACTGTTACAAAGCTCCAGACTCTGTTCACCTTCTCACTGTTCACTGTTACAAAGCTCCAGACTCTGTCCACCTTCTCACTGTTCACTGTAACAAAGCTCCAGACTCTGTCCACCTTCTCACTGTTCACTGTCACAAAGCTCCAGACTCTGTCCACCTTCTCACTGTTCACTGTTCACTGTTACAAAGCACCAGACTCTGTCCACCTTCTCACTGTTCACTGTAACAAAGCTCCAGACTCTGTCCACAGTCTCACTGTTCACTGTAACAAAGCTCCAGACTCTGTCCACCTTCTCACTGTTCACTGTCACAAAGCACCAGACTCTGTCCACAGTCTCACTGTTCACTGTAACAAAGCTCCAGACTCTGTCCACCTTCTCACTGTTCACTGTTACAAAGCTCCAGACTCTGTCCACCTTCTCACTGTTCACTGTCACAAAGCTCCAGACTCTGTCCACCTTCTCACTGTTCACTGTAACAAAGCTCCAGACTCTGTCCACCTTCTCACTGTTCACTGTTCACTGTCACAAAGCACCAGACTCTGTCCACCTTCTCACTGTTCACTGTTACAAAGCTCCAGACTCTGTCCACCTTCTCACTGTTCACTGTTCACTGTCACAAAGCTCCAGACTCTGTCCACCTTCTCACTGTTCACTGTTCACTGTAACAAAGCTCCAGACTCTGTCCACCTTCTCACTGTTCACTGTCACAAAGCACCAGACTCTGTCCACAGTCTCACTGTTCACTGTAACAAAGCTCCAGACTCTGTCCACCTTCTCACTGTTCACTGTTCACTGTAACAAAGCTCCAGACTCTGTCCACCTTCTCACTGTTCACTGTCACAAAGCTCCAGACTCTGTCCACCTTCTCACTGTTCACTGTTCACTGTAACAAAGCACCAGACTCTGTCCACCTTCTCACTGTTCACTGTCACAAAGCTCCAGACTCTGTCCACCTTCTCACTGTTCACTGTCACAAAGCACCAGACTCTGTCCACCTTCTCACTGTTAACTGTAACAAAGCTCCAGACTCTGTCCACCTTCTTACTGTTCACTGTCACAAAGCTCCAGACTCTGTCCACCTTCTTACTGTTCACTGTCACAAAGCTCCAGACTCTGTTCACCTTCTCACTGTTCACTGTTACAAAGCTCCAGACTCTGTCCACCTTCTCACTGTTCACTGTCACAAAGCTCCAGACTCTGTCCACCTTCTCACTGTTCACTGTTACAAAGCTCCAGACTCTGTCCACCTTCTCACTGTTCACTGTCACAAAGCTCCAGACTCTGTCCACCTTCTCACTGTTCACTGTTCACTGTCACAAAGCTCCAGACTCTGTCCACCTTCTCACTGTTCACTGTAACAAAGCTCCAGACTCTGTCCACCTCCTCACTGTTCACTGTTACAAAGCTCCAGACTCTGTCCACCTTCTCACTGTTCACTGTAACAAAGCACCAGACTCTGTCCACCTTCTCACTGTTCACTGTAACAAAGCTCCAGACTCTGTCCACCTTCTCACTGTTCACTGTCACAAAGCTCCAGACTCTGTCCACCTTCTCACTGTTCACTGTTACAAAGCACCAGACTCTGTCCACCTTCTCACTGTTCACTGTAACAAAGCTCCAGACTCTGTCCACAGTCTCACTGTTCACTGTAACAAAGCTCCAGACTCTGTCCACCTTCTCACTGTTCACTGTCACAAAGCACCAGACTCTGTCCACAGTCTCACTGTTCACTGTAACAAAGCTCCAGACTCTGTCCACCTTCTCACTGTTCACTGTTCACTGTCACAAAGCTCCAGACTCTGTCCACCTTCTCACTGTTCACTGTAACAAAGCTCCAGACTCTGTCCACCTTCTCACTGTTCACTGTTACAAAGCTCCAGACTCTGTCCACCTTCTCACTGTTCACTGTTCACTGTCACAAAGCTCCAGACTCTGTCCACCTTCTCACTGTTCACTGTTCACTGTAACAAAGCTCCAGACTCTGTCCACCTTCTCACTGTTCACTGTCACAAAGCACCAGACTCTGTCCACAGTCTCACTGTTCACTGTAACAAAGCTCCAGACTCTGTCCACCTTCTCACTGTTCACTGTTCACTGTAACAAAGCTCCAGACTCTGTCCACCTTCTCACTGTTCACTGTCACAAAGCTCCAGACTCTGTCCACCTTCTCACTGTTCACTGTTCACTGTAACAAAGCACCAGACTCTGTCCACCTTCTCACTGTTCACTGTCACAAAGCTCCAGACTCTGTCCACCTTCTCACTGTTCACTGTCACAAAGCACCAGACTCTGTCCACCTTCTCACTGTTCACTGTTACAAAGCTCCAGACTCTGTCCACCTTCTTACTGTTCACTGTTACAAAGCTCCAGACTCTGTCCACCTTCTCACTGTTCACTGTTCACTGTCACAAAGCTCCAGACTCTGTCCACCTTCTTACTGTTCACTGTTACAAAGCTCCAGACTCTGTCCACCTTCTCACTGTTCACTGTTCACTGTCACAAAGCTCCAGACTCTGTCCACCTTCTCACTGTTCACTGTCACAAAGCTCCAGACTCTGTCCACCTTCTCACTGTTCACTGTAACAAAGCACCAGACTCTGTCCACCTTCTCACTGTTCACTGTCACAAAGCACCAGACTCTGTCCACCTTCTCACTGTTCACTGTCACAAAGCTCCAGACTCTGTCCACCTTCTCACTGTTCACTGTCACAAAGCTCCAGACTCTGTCCACCTTCTCACTGTTCACTGTCACAAAGCTCCAGACTCTGTCCACCTTCTCACTGTTCACTGTCACAAAGCACCAGACTCTGTCCACCGTCTCACTGTTCACTGTCACAAAGCTCCAGACTCTGTCCACCTTCTCACTGTTCACTGTTCACTGTTACAAAGCTCCAGACTCTGTCCACCTTCTCACTGTTCACTGTCACAAAGCTCCAGACTCTGTCCACCGTCTCACTGTTCACTGTCACAAAGCTCCAGACTCTGTCCACCTTCTCACTGTCACAAAGCTCCAGACTCTGTCCACCTTCTCACTGTTCACTGTCACAAAGCTCCAGACTCTGTCCACCTTCTCACTGTTCACTGTTCACTGTCACAAAGCTCCAGACTCTGTCCACCTTCTCACTGTCACAAAGCTCCAGACTCTGTCCACCTTCTCACTGTTCACTGTTCACTGTTACAAAGCACCAGACTCTGTCCACCTTCTCACTGTTCACTGTCACAAAGCTCCAGACTCTGTCCACCTTCTCACTGTTCACTGTTCACTGTAACAAAGCACCAGACTCTGTCCACCTTCTCACTGTTCACTGTCACAAAGCTCCAGACTCTGTCCACCTTCTCACTGTTCACTGTCACAAAGCTCCAGACTCTGTCCACCTTCTCACTGTTCACTGTCACAAAGCACCAGACTCTGTCCACCTTCTCACTGTTCACTGTCACAAAGCTCCAGACTCTGTCCACCTTCTCACTGTTCACTGTCACAAAGCACCAGACTCTGTCCACCTTCTCACTGTTCACTGTCACAAAGCTCCAGACTCTGTCCACCTTCTCACTGTTCACTGTAACAAAGCACCAGACTCTGTCCACCTTCTCACTGTTCACTGTCACAAAGCTCCAGACTCTGTCCACCTTCTCACTGTTCACTGTCACAAAGCTCCAGACTCTGTCCACCTTCTCACTGTTCACTGTCACAAAGCACCAGACTCTGTCCACCTTCTCACTGTTCACTGTCACAAAGCTCCAGACTCTGTCCACCTTCTGACTGTTCACTGTGACAAAGCTCCAGACTCTGTCCACCTTCTCACTGTTCACTGTAACAAAGCTCCAGACTCTGTCCACCTTCTCACTGTTCACTGTAACAAAGCTCCAGACTCTGTCCACCTTCTCACTGTTCACTGTCACAAAGCTTCAGACTCTGTCCACCTTCTCACTGTTCACTGTAACAAAGCTTCAGACTCTGTCCACCTTCTCACTGTTCACTGTCACAAAGCTTCAGACTCTGTCCACCTTCTCACTGTTCACTGTCACAAAGCTTCAGACTCTGTCCACCTTCTCACTGTTCACTGTCACAAAGCTCCAGACTCTGTCCACCTTCTCGCTGTTCACTGTTCACTGTTCACTGTCACAAAGCTCCAGACTCTGTCCACCTTCTCACTGTCACAAAGCTCCAGACTCTGTCCACCTTCTCACTGTTCACTGTTCACTGTAACAAAGCTCCAGACTCTGTCCACCTTCTCACTGTTCACTGTCACAAAGCTCCAGACTCTGTCCACCTTCTCACTGTTCACTGTCACAAAGCTCCAGACTCTGTCCACCTTCTCACTGTTCACTGTCACAAAGCTCCAGACTCTGTCCACCTTCTCACTGTTCACTGTTCACTGTAACAAAGCTCCAGACTCTGTCCACCTTCTCACTGTTCACTGTCACAAAGCTCCAGACTCTGTCCACCTTCTCACTGTTCACTGTCACAAAGCTCCAGACTCTGTCCACCTTCTCACTGTTCACTGTAACACAGCACCAGACTCTGTCCACCTTCTCACTGTTCACTGTAACAAAGCTCCAGACTCTGTCCACCTTCTCACTGTTCACTGTCACAAAGCTCCAGACTCTGTCCACCTTCTCACTGTTCACTGTCACAAAGCTCCAGACTCTGTCCACCTTCTCACTGTTCACTGTCACAAAGCTCCAGACTCTGTCCACCTTCTCACTGTTCACTGTCACAAAGCTCCAGACTCTGTCCACCTTCTCACTGTTAACTGTAACAAAGCTCCAGATTCTGTCCACCTTCTCACTGTTCACTGTCACAAAGCTCCAGACTCTGTCCACCTTCTCACTGTTCACTGTCACAAAGCACCAGACTCTGTCCACCTTCTCACTGTTCACTGTCACAAAGCTCCAGACTCTGTCCACCTTCTCACTGTTCACTGTCACAAAGCTCCAGACTCTGTCCACCTTCTCACTGTTCACTGTAACAAAGCACCAGACTCTGTCCACCTTCTTACTGTTCACTGTCACAAAGCTCCAGACTCTGTCCACCTTCTCACTGTTACAAAGCTCCAGACTCTGTCCACCTTCTCACTGTTCACTGTCACAAAGCTCCAGACTCTGTCCACCTTCTCACTGTTCACTGTCACAAAGCTCCAGACTCTGTCCACCTTCTCACTGTTCACTGTCACAAAGCACCAGACTCTGTCCACCTTCTCACTGTTCACTGTCACAAAGCACCAGACTCTGTCCACCGTCTCACTGTTCACTGTCACAAAGCTCCAGACTCTGTCCACCTTCTCACTGTTCACTGTCACAAAGCTCCAGACTCTGTCCACCTTCTCACTGTTCACTGTCACAAAGCTCCAGACTCTGTCCACCTTCTCACTGTTCACTGTAACAAAGCACCAGACTCTGTCCACCTTCTCACTGTCACAAAGCTCCAGACTCTGTCCACCTTCTCACTGTTCACTGTTCACTGTAACAAAGCTCCAGACTCTGTCCACCTTCTCACTGTTCACTGTCACAAAGCTCCAGACTCTGTCCACCTTCTCACTGTTCACTGTCACAAAGCTCCAGACTCTGTCCACCTTCTCACTGTTCACTGTCACAAAGCTCCAGACTCTGTCCACCTTCTCACTGTTCACTGTTCACTGTAACAAAGCTCCAGACTCTGTCCACCTTCTCACTGTTCACTGTCACAAAGCTCCAGACTCTGTCCACCTTCTCACTGTTCACTGTAACAAAGCTCCAGACTCTGTCCACCTTCTCACTGTTCACTGTCACAAAGCTCCAGACTCTGTCCACCTTCTCACTGTTCACTGTCACAAAGCTCCAGACTCTGTCCACCTTCTCACTGTTCACTGTCACAAAGCTCCAGACTCTGTCCACCTTCTCACTGTTCACTGTCACAAAGCTCCAGACTCTGTCCACCTTCTCACTGTTAACTGTAACAAAGCTCCAGACTCTGTCCACCTTCTCACTGTTCACTGTCACAAAGCTCCAGACTCTGTCCACCTTCTCACTGTTCACTGTCACAAAGCTCCAGACTCTGTCCACCTTCTCACTGTTCACTGTCACAAAGCACCAGACTCTGTCCACCTTCTCACTGTTCACTGTCACAAAGCTCCAGACTCTGTCCACCTTCTCACTGTTCACTGTCACAAAGCTCCAGACTCTGTCCACCTTCTCACTGTTCACTGTAACAAAGCACCAGACTCTGTCCACCTTCTCACTGTTACAAAGCTCCAGACTCTGTCCACCTTCTCACTGTTCACTGTCACAAAGCTCCAGACTCTGTCCACCTTCTCACTGTAACAAAGCTCCAGACTCTGTCCACCTTCTTACTGTTCACTGTCACAAAGCTCCAGACTCTGTCCACCTTCTCACTGTTACAAAGCTCCAGACTCTGTCCACCTTCTCACTGTTCACTGTCACAAAGCTCCAGACTCTGTCCACCTTCTCACTGTTCACTGTCACAAAGCTCCAGACTCTGTCCACCTTCTCACTGTTCACTGTCACAAAGCACCAGACTCTGTCCACCTTCTCACTGTTCACTGTCACAAAGCTCCAGACTCTGTCCACCTTCTCACTGTTCACTGTCACAAAGCTCCAGACTCTGTCCACCTTCTCACTGTTCACTGTAACAAAGCTCCAGACTCTGTCCACCTTCTCACTGTTCACTGTCACAAAGCTCCAGACTCTGTCCACCTTCTCACTGTTCACTGTCACAAAGCACCAGACTCTGTCCACCTTCTCACTGTTCACTGTCACAAAGCTCCAGACTCTGTCCACCTTCTCACTGTTCACTGTCACAAAGCTCCAGACTCTGTCCACCTTCTCACTGTTCACTGTCACAAAGCTCCAGACTCTGTCCACCTTCTCACTGTTCACTGTCACAAAGCACCAGACTCTGTCCACCGTCTCACTGTTCACTGTCACAAAGCTCCAGACTCTGTCCACCTTCTCACTGTTCACTGTCACAAAGCTCCAGACTCTGTCCACCTTCTCACTGTTCACTGTAACAAAGCACCAGACTCTGTCCACCTTCTTACTGTTCACTGTCACAAAGCTCCAGACTCTGTCCACCTTCTCACTGTTACAAAGCTCCAGACTCTGTCCACCTTCTCACTGTTCACTGTCACAAAGCTCCAGACTCTGTCCACCTTCTCACTGTTCACTGTCACAAAGCTCCAGACTCTGTCCACCTTCTCACTGTTCACTGTCACAAAGCTCCAGACTCTGTCCACCTTCTCACTGTTCACTGTCACAAAGCTCCAGACTCTGTCCACCTTCTTACTGTTCACTGTCACAAAGCTCCAGACTCTGTCCACCTTCTCACTGTTCACTGTCACAAAGCTCCAGACTCTGTCCACCTTCTCACTGTTCACTGTAACAAAGCTCCAGACTCTGTCCACCTTCTTCAGTTGTGCAGACGTCGATCAGCTCCTCTGGGTGATGGCAGAGAGGACTCTTCATCTGGGAGAGCTGCTGGTGTAAGGTCATTTCTACCACAGTGGATGAGCAGGGCATCTGGCACAGGTGAAAGAAGGAGGAGGTTCCTTCAGACTATGTGACCCCAGCCTGACCTCTGTAACAGGTGTGCAGACGAAGGTTGAAATGAGTCATTTTTAGTTTCTGTTGATTGTAAAATGGAAAAGAAAACATCACCTTTCTATTTAACATTTAGCTGGTGTATGACTCAGTGTGATTTTTATTTTAGAAGACTGATTGTTAACAATAACTTGTTTTTACAATCCTCTTATGAAACTTAAATAAAGATCACAGGATATAAACTTTAAACAGATGATTTTAACTTACACTTCACCTCTGTGGAAGATGTCAGACCAGCTGCTTTTATCTCTTCTTTGCCTAAATGAAAATACAAAAAACAATTGATTTACTGTTCAGTTAAATATATTAGAAAAGCAGACATGAATCACATTACAGACTATCAGTTTCTAACAGAATACAACATATCTTACCACCTGTAGCCTACGGTCTGTGGTGCTAACCTAGCTTAAATATAGCTTAAATATAGAACGATTTCGTTAAAAACAGAGGACCCAGCAGCCCACGTATTTTCAATAATGATCAAAATAGCGGGATTTTTTAAAACAGTGTGTTTAAATATTAGACTTTGAATACGGTGGTTGGTTGTACTTACACATTTCTTCATCGTAGACCGGCAGAGCGCTTTCGGCGTAGCTGGGCTGCGTAAGTCATCAGGGCAGTACGCTAAATGGGCGGGGCGTGTTACCAGGGCTCCTCCCCCCGGACCCTACTGCGCAGACTCTGGCTCCAAATGACGTCAAAATCGCAAGATGGAAGCGCCCGTAAGCGTCATATTTTGGCTTCAAGAACGTTGAGTGGGAACAGCTACAGTGTGCGCCCACTGTTCGAGACATGGACAGTTTTGTCCGCTGCTTGCTGCTTGACTCTTCGTGTGAACGCGAGGGGAGGGGGGTTGGAGGTGTGTCTCTGGAGGAGGGCGGAGGCTTCAGGATGGAGGAGGCGTGGCCTAACAGCAGTTTGTTTTGGCTTCATGCTGGTTCTCATCTACTGGATCAAAAAGTCGCTCATTCTTCCTTTAAGCAAAAGAGATTTTATGTTGGCACGTTTTCATGAAATGCTTCAGAACAAACTTGGTTCATTGATTTAGATTAATTGAGTTTTATTGACAGAGAGAGATTAGCATTAGCACTTAGCTTCAACAATGACAAAGAAGATAACACGCTTAATGAATAATCAAATGAATCGTCTACAGCTCAACAGATTTCACAAGAATATCAAGAGTTCTGAGTTTCACGTGTTAGGTCAGTCTGGAGATCGTTCCATGCAGACGCTGCACAAAACCAAAAAGCTTTCTTTCCAGATATGTTTAGAACATCAACAATTATTTGTTTTAGAGCCAAACCGATTTATCGGCTGATATGAACACACCAAGTGACTATCTGTATCGACTAATTTGATCCCAGATATGCAGCGATATTACTCGATGTATTCACCAGTCAAATAATGTTTCCTTTGAGTTTCGTTGTATAACAGTTCTCTTTCTGGCTGTCACCTGTAGAGGGCGCTATATTCATTACAACAAGCATCATCACTCTGACCATCTTGTCTTTATTATCTTGTCATTATTTATCTTTTCTATAAGTGTTTGATCACTGCATTTGAGTGATCAACACGATACATGTGTATATCTATATCCAATATATCGATTTTTCTCTTCCTAATTTTGGTATCGGCCTCAAAAATCAAAAATCCATATCAGTCGGGCCCTAGTTTGTTTTGACGTTTGCAGTATTTACATTAAATTTTACACGTGTGTGACCTGCCAGGGAAGCAGAGTAGATCTTTTTCATGGCTCATCGGCTCTTCCTCTGTACCTCGTCATAAAAAAACAGCTCGTCGTTTGATGTGTTGCAGAATGAAAAATAAAATTCACTTTAACATTAGCATGTGAACACACACTCTGTGCATGCTCTGTAAAAACAAAGTCTTCACATTTTTGCCTTTTGGATTGTCAGACGTCTTTTCCTGCAGCGTCATGCACTTCACAGCCACTAGGGGGCACTAGCATGTCGTACCTGTGTGCTTCAGTCTTCATCTGTAGTTTGTGCAGGAGAGCAGCTGTTTGCGATGTAATCATTTTCACAGATCAGAGATGAACAGTTGGTTTCAACATCCCTGTTCCCCTGAGAGGAAGACGAGTTCCCAACAAGCTCCGCCCTGCAGCTCGTCTGGTAGACGCACACGCTATTCATGTTCGCCATGAATTCATGAAATGAGCTTTTAACGAGCGTTTCTCTGTGAGGTGACGTCTCAAAGTCCCATCTGCTCTCTTCCTCTTTTTGAAGAAAGGCCTCAGATATAAACACTTCCTGGTCCCGGTCCCAGTCCTGGTCCTGGTCCCGGTCCTGGTCAGTATAGTTGCAGCTCACAGTGTAGACGGGATGATAGGAGGGATGGAGAGACGCCAGGAGAGGCTCTGTGAACACTGGAGCATCAGAAACATACTCAGGGTCCATTTTGATGAAGAGCTGACTGATGGACAGCAGGGGGGCTTCTTCATGCAGCCGCTCCGATGGTGACGGCTCACAGGTTGAACTGACGTTGATGAAACTTTTTGGTCCCAGTAAATCCGTCACCATGAAGTCGTCCATGTCCAGGATGTGTCTCTCTGCAGGTTTCTGTTAAACACAAACATTAATATGATTTCAAACATGCATGAAGATGAAATAACTTTGTTCATATTTTCAGTTCTTTTTCAAGAAGTCCTTAACCGTCTTTGTGGCTAGTAGCAAGTCTTGATACAAAAATGTAGAAAATTCTTAACAGATCTTTTTAA
Source organism: Labrus mixtus (assembly GCF_963584025.1). Taxonomy (NCBI): domain Eukaryota; kingdom Metazoa; phylum Chordata; class Actinopteri; order Labriformes; family Labridae; genus Labrus; species Labrus mixtus. The sequence goes on from NC_083616.1 coordinate 33,212,460, forward strand.
AGTCCATTCTCCACGTGCACACTTTCTTCTAACTGGCCAGGGTGCAGAATGCTGCAGGGCTGCTAGAATTCCTCTTTAAGAAGACGTAGCTCCAGTAAAAAGCAGGTCACCTGGTGGTTCGGGTCCATCAGCCACTGGCCTGTCGTGCTGCATCGAGGACTTGAGATGGGCGGGAAGAAGTATGACTTGTACCTGCACAGGGATGAGGAGATGAGATGAAAAAAAACTGAATGAACGTCTTTATTGTATTTTTAGTCTTCAGACTAGGGCACCAAAAAGGCTGGGGTCGGCCCTGACGGGGAAATTCGCTTTCACAGCACCACTCCTGTCCAACAGACAATACCAACACAATACCAGTACAGAAAACACAGAGAATAGAACAAACTGTGTTCAGCGAGGCCTTTTGTTCAGAGCAGCTCTGACTGCAGGGATCAGGCTCTCCCTAAGACGAGCCCTTCTGAACCTCAGTGCTCTGTACCTCTGTCCTGAGGGAAGGGGGGGGGTGGGGGGTGGTCAGTGGATGTGTGACGCTCTGTTCTATTGAGGTTGCAATGAGTGATACGGTTGTTGAGTTCTGTTTGAGACATGTTTTCTGTGTTACTCGAGGGTCCAATCAGTGAGATGTGTAGAGAGTGAGATGATAAAGGTATCTTACTATCTGATCATTAAGGAAACATGTTGAAGTGCTGGCTTCTCTGACAACAATGCAGCAGCCAGTATGTCCTCCTTCTAACTTTAGATTCTGCTCCTGAATGCTCTGGATTTGTTTGGACCAGAGAAGGTAGGCGCTTTTAAGACACGCCCCCACACGGCCGTTTTGGACGCCCCTCGGTTTGCCAGATATGAGAGCAGTTATCAGGTGTTGCAGCGATGGAAGCGGGTCAAGAGAAGTGGTTCAGATAGAAGTGATTGTACCCGACCTAAAAAGCCTCTGCATGTTTCTAATAAGCTCCACGAGCAGAAACGTGCTCAAACTAGGATCAATATTGGAGATGCTTTTGAAAAATGGAGAGAGGTTAGAACACAGAAAGGTTTACAGACCCATGCAGAGCTGGATAAACACTGAAGCTTCAGAGTCCACCACATGGTGACCTGTGTGAGCATCGAGTCTAGAGAGGAGGGGGGAGACAGCTCTGTACAATGTTTAGAATTTAGACTGCAGTACCCATTTTAACCACTAGGGGTCAGAGCTACATACTGCTCCTTTAAGTTTTTTGGATCAAACACCAAACGTTAAAACTTCTAATGTTAGATGTATAATTTCATATTATGGCTTCTTGTTTCCAGAGCTTTTAACCAATTAGAGACGAGCTGTTACCCTCTTGTGATTGGTTTAAGCCCTTGGGTGTGTTGGGGTGTGTGTGTGTGTTGACTCACACAGTCCTGGACAGGATGGAGATGATGAACACAGTAACAGCGAGCAGCATCAGAGGAGTCGCTGTGGCAACCAGCGGGACTTCATCTGAATGAAAAACAAATAATTGCTTAGTTCCCAATAATCGGAGCGATTTGATTTAATACTGTGAAACTTTTTTCCTCTAACTAGTGAAAATCTGTAAAGGCACCGAAGTCTGTCGTCACGGCGATGATGCTTCTGGAGGCGCCATCAGCCAATAGGAGAAGAGAGTAGTCAGTGTTGGGTTTGAGGTTGAGGAAGGTGTGCTGCTGTTTGTCCGGCCACAGGGAGACAGCTGGAGAGATTGATGGATGTTTATTAATCACAAACAGAAACAGGCTGAATGTCATGTTAAATGGAAGTGTCATAAAATAACATACTTTGCCCCTCTGACTCTCCCCTCAGCATCGCTCCATATGCATCCACTCTGATTGGTCCAGACTTCCGCTGCCACTCCCAAACAACTGTCACTGTTGTCTTGGTAACGCCCACTATCCTCAGCTTCATCGCCTCACTAAGAGCTGAAAAAACAAACAAAAACAATAGAAAATGTCGTGTCAGACGTGTCTGTGGAGGTTTCTTTGTTTGCAGATGTGTCCGAGACCACATCCTACATACTGCCAACAACATACTCAAAATATACTGCATGACTGTTAGTATGCTGTTAGCATCATACTAAACTACGGATCGTTCTTCTATTCTGAGCTCCGTTCGATGTGCTAGCATCAAGCTAGCATGACTGTTAATATAATTCAACAACAATATGCAAACGTTCATTACTAATACAGCTAAGTAGTCATTTTAATATATTTGGTAAAATGTATTTCAGCACAGAACTTTTATTTTAAGTTGCTGGTTGGCTAGCTTGCGAGTTCCACAGTTCCACAGAGAGACGCAGTGCATTGTGGGGTAGTGTAACCCTAACCCTCCCTGCTCCACTTTTCAGAAAATGTGTGCTCAAACAGGCCGTTTGTAGATTTTCCCTTCATGACATCACAAAGGGAAGTAGCCCCTCCCCCAGGTGGGTGACACTCCCACAGCTAGGTGTTTGTTCTGTCCTCTGAGTCTGCCTTCTCACCGTAAACAAAAGGACATGGAGCGAGAAAGACCGAGTACACCCAAGTCCTTCTAGAGAGGGGGCGTGGTCAGACACAGCTCATTTACATATTTAAAGGTACAGACACAGAAACAGTCTGTTCTGAGCAGGGCTGAAATAGAGGGGTTTATAGACATGATCAAATACAGGATCAGAGTGGATTTAGAACAAGAAACTTCACAGACATGTTGAAGAGGAGCTCTGACACTTATTTAAACTGAAGAGGAGGAGAATATGTGACATAAATAAAAATTTAAAAAACAATCTTTTCCATCAATGCTAACTGGGAGAAACATATCTTAGCTTGGAGCAGAGCTAGATTCATTTATTGTTTCCTGTGATGTCAGAGAGTTGAGAACTTCACTCATCCTGCAGTCAGATGTGGTTTCGAACCTCATCAGTCTGAGCGTTTGTTTACCTCCCTGCTGCAGACTGGCGGGCAGTGACTGAGGAGGTCCGCACTGCTGCTGGTAGACAGGAAACACGGTGATCAGGTACGAGTCTTCAGAATCAACATCTGTGAACACAGAACACACGTCATGTATACGCTGTTAATGCTGTGAATCGCAAACAATGTCTGTGCAGCAAAAGAGAACATCTTTACATGTATTCATCTTAAATGAAGAGTGGATTAGAGAGTTGACAGAGACAAGCCTCTTCCTGTCCTGCAGCCTTTCAGAAGCTTTTTTAACAAGTTTCTTCCCTGCTTAAATAAGAAATGAAATAAAAACTGTACAATGAGTATCTTCTCTGTTGTCATCGTCCCAAAAGGAGAACTGAGGGAACAAATGAGGGGCTGATATTCCAACCAGGTTTTACCTTGTATAACTGTCGACGTGGAGAAGTTATCCACGGTGGTCCAGCGGGTGGTGGACGGTCGAGTCTCTGAGCGCCACTGAACAGCATAATGACTGAGAGACAGGAAAGAAGGAGGGGGGTCTGTGGGGGGCTCCCATTGGACCAGAAGGCCCGTAGAAGAACTAGAAGCCCACAGGTGTCTGACTGAAGAGAGCGCTGCAGAAACAACAGAAATATGAAAGATGGACTTCAGCTTGTTCAGTTTTCAGAGCACCTCAAAAGCACTTTTACACCTCAGGTCACACCTTCACATTCACACACTGATGGTAGAGGCCGCTGAGTAAAGAGTCCATCAGTATTAACTCATCCATTCATACACGTTCACACACTGATGGTAGAGGCCGCTGAGTAAAGAGACCATCAGTATTAACTCATCCATTCATACACGTTCACACACTGATGGTAGAGGCCGCTGAGTAAAGAGTCCATCAGTATTAACTCATCCATTCATACACGTTCACACACTGATGGTAGAGGCCGCTGAGTAAAGAGACCATCAGTATTAACTCATCCATTCATACACGTTCACACACTGATGGTAGAGGCCGCTGCGTAAAGAGACCATCAGTATTAACTCATCCATTCATACACGTTCACACACTGATGGTAGAGGCCGTTGAGTAAAGAGACCATCAGTATTAACTCATCCATTCATACACGTTCACACACTGATGGTAGAGGCCGCTGAGTAAAGAGACCATCAGTATTAACTCATCCATTCATACACGTTCACACACTGATGGTAGAGGCCGCTGCGTAAAGAGACCATCAGTATTAACTCATCCATTCATACACATTCACACTCTGATGGTAGAGGCCGCTGAGTAAAGAGTCCATCAGTATTAACTCATCCATTCATACACCTTCACACACTGATGGTAGAGGCCGCTGAGTAAAGAGTCCATCAGTAGTAACTCATCCATTCATACACGTTCACACACTGAAGGTAGAGGCCGCTGAGTAAAGAGTCCATCAGTATTAACTCATCCTTTCATACACGTTCACACACTGAAGGTAGAGGCCGCTGAGTAAAGAGACCATCAGTATTAACTCATCCATTCATACACGTTCACACTCTGATGGTAGAGGCCGCTGAGTAAAGAGACCATCAGTATTAACTCATCCATTCATACACGTTCACACACTGATGGTAGAGGCCGCTGAGTAAAGAGTCCATCAGTATTAACTCATCCATTCATACACGTTCACACACTGATGGTAGAGGCCGCTGAGTAAAGAGACCATCAGTATTAACTCATCCATTCATACACGTTCACACACTGATGGTAGAGGCCGTTGAGTAAAGAGACCATCAGTATTAACTCATCCATTCATACACGTTCACACACTGATTGTAGAGGCCGCTGAGTAAAGAGACCATCAGTATTAACTCATCCATTCATACACGTTCACACTCTGATGGTAGAGGCCGCTGAGTAAAGAGTCCATCAGTATTAACTCATCCATTCATACACGTTCACACACTGATGGTAGAGGCCGCTGAGTAAAGAGACCATCAGTATTAACTCATCCATTCATACACATTCACACTCTGATGGTAGAGGCCGCTGAGTAAAGAGTCCATCAGTATTAACTCATCCATTCATACACCTTCACACACTGATGGTAGAGGCCGCTGAGTAAAGAGTCCATCAGTATTAACTCATCCATTCATACACGTTCACACACTGAAGGTAGAGGCCGCTGAGTCAAGAGTCCATCAGTATTAACTCATCCTTTCATACACATTCACACACTGATGGTAGAGGCCGCTTAAGAGTCCATCAGTATTAACTCATCCATTCATACACGTTCACACACTGATGGTAGAGGCCGCTGTGTAAAGAGTCCATCAGTATTAACTCATCCATTCATACACATTCACACACTGAAGGTAGAGGCCGCTGAGTAAAGAGTCCATCAGTATTAACTCATCCATTCATACACATTCACACACTGATGGTAGAGGCCGCTGTGTAAAGAATCCATCAGTATTAACTCATCCATTCATACACCTTCACACACTGATGGTAGAGGCTGCTGTGTAAAGAGTCCATCAGTATTAACTCATCCCTTCATACACGTTCACACACTGATGGTAGAGGCTGCTGTGTAAAGAGTCCATCAGTATTAACTCATCCATTCATACACATTCACACACTGATGGTAGAGGCCGCTGAGTAAAGAGTCCATCAGTATTAACTCATCCATTCATACACATTCACACACTGATGGTAGAGGCTGCTGTGTAAAGAGTCCATCAGTATTTATTTACTCATACACATTCACACCCCGTCGACAAAGCAGAGGGAGCAGCTTGGGGTTAAGTGACATGTGAAGGGAATGACATGTGAGAAAGAGGCCAAAGGTCGGACTAGGGCCGCCCACTCAGAGGACTAGGCTACCGGCGCCCCCAAATGAGCAAGACATTTCAAGGGATGAAATGACTAAATATTTAGCAGAATGAATCTTTGGGTCTGAAATAGGATGTTTCTAAAGTTTAAATGAAATGTAAACAAACATCTCTTTAAGATATGACGCAACAATCTATGATTCTGTTTTTTTCCAGTTTCATAACAGCACATCAACACGGCATGCAGCAGCGTTATTCCACCATGCACCCATTTATTCCCACCAAGATTTGATTATCTAGGAATATATTATAGTCGAGCTTTAAGCTGTGACCGAGCAGTCCAAAGATCGCTCCCATCACAACATGTCCCACGTTGTTTTTATAATTAGGAAACTAAAACATTTGACTTGAGAAGTGTTGCTATCAGTTTAATCTGAACATCATGTCAACGCTCTGTCGCTTCCCTTTCCTGCAGTAAACAGACATAGACACACCCAGACAGGATGTTGCTTAAGTTAAAGCTCAATGTCAGATCTGATACCATCAGTTTAAAAGACTGAGGTGGATAATCCTAAAAATGATAATCATGTTCACTATGGGTGTGTGTGTGAAAAATAACCCTGTTGTTGTTGTTTATTATTTGTGTATTTAACAGGGACACATGCAGTAAACATTGCTTCATATGTTAAGTAGATGCCATGCACAAAAGTTTCTAGCCTTGGCTAATTTGCAACCCCCGTCCCTGGCTAGGCTTTTAGGATTAAAACTGAATTATTAGACTAAAATAAAATACAGAAACATTGATGCTATAGAAATACTGACATTATGAACTCAATACAAATAAGAGACTAAATGATATTAAGCAGTAAAACAAATATTCTAAGAGGAAACGTTCAATGCTCAAAAACGTTCTTCAGTTTCAGCCACTGTTTCACTATTTTAAAAACCTTGAACTCTGTCAGTTTTTTAAATTTCAGATGGTAATGTGTTCCTCTTACTGAAAAACATGACTGACCAAATGTAGTCCTGCGTTTTGGTGCTCTACAGCTTCCACTTGATGTAGCCCTCGTTCTGATTTCGCTGGTTGGTTTGTTTATCAGCTGACAGATTGTTTCTGGAGCGAGGACGTTTACACATTTAAAAAGTCAGATTTGAAAAACTCAGTACATTGTGTTTTTTAAAATGAGGCAATGATGCCATGTGACTGATTTCTGATCCATTATTTTCAGTGCCTGTTTATATAATCACCTGATAGGTGTAATTGTTGTTTGGTTGGCCTGGCAGCAAACAGTTATACAGTATGATAAGTGAGAAAAAATCATGGCATGCCTATATTGTTGTTTTAGTGGTATATGTTGTCTTATTAGACGATTACAGTTTTGCATAACCTTTTCACAGATAACGGATAATCTAAAATAACACCTACACATTTGAACTCATGTACCTCTTTAATCTCTTCTTCATGTATCTCTATTCTAAAATGATCATTTACTTTTCTTTTTATTGAGAAACACATTGACACAGTTTTATCATAGTTTAAGGTTAGAAGACAATTTATGCATGCCATGATTATTTCTCACTTATCATACTCTATATCTGTTTGGCCACTTTGACACACTAGACATTTATTTTGAAAGGATCTCTGCTGCCATCTCAGGGGTCTTTGCAGACACATATATAACTGTGTCATCTGCATACATTTGAAAGTTGACTCTTTTGCGGCTGTCTGGTAAATCATTTATAAATAAACTAAAAAGTAAGGGCCCTAAGATGGAACCTTGTGGAATTCCCATTCTGAATGTTTGAACAGATGACTGAGTGGAATTTATTCTTACGCACTGCTCTCTGCATTGAAGGTACGATCGAAACCAGGATATTGCATCATTTGATATATTATATTTAATTTTTGCAGTTTATTTAGGAGAATGTCATGATTCACAGTATCAAATGCTTTTTTCAAGTCTGAAAATACTGCTCCTACTTCACTGCCTTCATCCAATGACTGTTTAATAGTTTCCGTAAGGTAACAGTTTAACTCTGTTGAGTACCTTGGTCTAAACCCAAATTGTTTGGGGTGCAGAAGGTTTCTACTTTCAAGGTGGTCTACAAGTTGCTTGGCAACAGTTTTTTCAAGGAGGAGAGTGTGGGTAAGATTGAAATTGACCTGTAATTAAAGATCTGGTCAGGTGCTCCAGCCTTATGAATTGGGGTTTTCCATTCCTGTGGGGATGTATTAGTTCTGATGGATAAGTTGACCATATGTGTAACTGGTATTAAAAGAAGAGCACTTCTTATCCAAGCCAAAAATATCCTTGGCCTTTGATTGTCTTAACTGAGTGATAACTTTGTCTTTATGATATAAAAGGACGTTGAGATGTCTCTTAATACATCTGTTAACTGCACAGGTTTAAAACTTGCTGCCAGTTCCTCAGCTGATTAAATAAAAAATGTATTAAATTTGTTTGCAATTTCAATTGTATCATTACAAACTCCTCCTTTTATGTTCAATTCCACTACTGATTTATTGTGGTTAATTGTTCAGTTGTTTAAAGTATTGAGATGTTTCCAAAGTGTTGAGCTTTTCCATTCAGATTCAGAAATCAATTTCATGAAGTACCTGGTTTTTGCACTAAGGAGTTCTTTCACTACCCTATTTCTTAGCCCTTTAAAAACAAGTGTTGTGCTGCTGATATCTGTGCTGTTGAGTTTTAGAGTCAGTCAGCACATCACCATGACATCAACCAGCGTGCCACTCACTCTTCTGTTTCTGTGTGTCGATGCTGAGACGTGCAGCAGGCCCGTAGCCAGCGTTGTTGAAGGCTGTTACTGTGACACTGCAGTTCCCGGCCTCCACCGACATCAGCGCTGTCGCCTCTGTGACATTCTGAATGAATATGTCCTGTAGAGGCTGCTTCCTCATTGGCTCGTAGCTCACCTGGTATCCGAGGATACGACCTCCGGCTTCAAGGAGGTCAAGGTCCTGCACAGATACAGGACTTTGGTCAAATTAATTTTATGGAGATGTGAGTGTTTAAACTACAATATTTCCCATAATCTGTAACGTACCTTCCACACGAGTTGAAGTAGAAAAGATTCAGCAGCGTCTCTTTTCTCCACTCTGTAACACACGTCAGGGGGCCTGGAGTGCGCTGACGGAGAAACAAGGAAGCACAAACGACTATTCACAACTAGACCAAGCACTACCTTTGATGTATTTGCTGATTTTGAACGCAAGTGGAGGGGGGTTTGGAGGTGTGTCTCTGTAAAGGGCGACAACTACTGGATCAAAAGTGGCACATTCTTCCTTTAAAGGTCACATATGATACAAAATCCTCTTCTCCATGTTCCTCTAGTCTGTCTACAAACCCCCCAATTATGAGAAAAGTCCATCCTCTCTGTCTTCTGCCTGCTCCACTTTTCAGAAAATGTGTGCTCAAACAGGCCGTTTGTAGATTTTCCCTTCATGACATCACAAAGGGAAGTAGCCCCTCCCCCAGGTGGGTCACACTCCCACAGCTAGGTGTTTGTTCTGCCCTCTGAGTCTGCCTTCTCACTGTAAACAATAGGACATGGAGCGAGAAAGCCAGAGACACCCAAGCCCTTCCCTTCAGACACAGCTCATTTACATATTTAAAGGTACAGACACAGAAACAGCCTGTTCTGAGCAGGGCTGAAATAGAGGGGTTTATAGACATGATCAAATACAGGATCAGAGTGGATTTAGAACAAGAAACTTCACACACATGTTTTGAGGAGCTCTGACACTTATTTAACCTGAAGAAGAGGAGGAGGATATGTCACCTTTAACAGCCACATGAATCACTCATTGAGAATTGTTGCAATGGAAAATGTAAGAAAGGTCTGTTTCTGCAGCGTGCTGTTACCACTCTGTCTGACACTTACCCCAGGGCAGCAGTTTGAGGCATTAAAAATAACAAAATAGAAAATGTCAGTCTTTATGCTTTTGTTCTTGTCTGCTTTAGTCATTCAGAGTTATCAATATTCATGTCAGTCTGTTCCAGAACCAGCCAACGAGCGAATCCTTTTTCAACTTGTCAAACTTCACTTGCAGATATCTATATTGGTTCTTTTTATGTGGTAACAATGGCTTGTCTTGGCCCCGAGCCTGTAATGTTATTGTGTTAAACTCTTACCCTTCTCCAGCGTGCTCATGGTGATGTCAGTGCTCCACTTACTCCAGATGCCAGACCTCTCTCTGCAGCGCACAGCCGCTCTGTAGACTGTAAACGGCTGCAGGTCTCTGACGGTGTGAGTCAGTGTGAGACTGGGATGTGCAGAGACCAAATCTGGAGCCTGGAAACAAGCAAATAAACAAAAAGAGTGTTTGAGAGGACTGACTCAGTGTAAACTTTGTTGACTGGATTTTTTGTTATTGTTGTGATTTAACTTTGTTGTCCTGTTACAATGCGATGATACTCTTGGTTCAGATAGAAGTGATTATACCCGACCTAAAAAGCCTCTGCATGTTTCTAATAAGCTCCACGAGCAGAAATGTGCTCAAACTAGGATCAATATTGGAGATGCTTTTGAAAAATGGAGAGAGGTTAGAACACAGAAAGGTTTACAGACCCATGCAGAGCTGGATAAACACTGAAGCTTCAGAGTCCACCACATGGTGACCTGAGTGAGCATGGACTCTAGAGAGGAGGGGGGGGAGACAGCTCTCTATGATGTTTAGAATTTAGACTGCAGTACCCATTTTAAACAATAGGGGTCAGAGTTACATACTGCTCCTTTAAATAGGAAGTTTGAGTGGTGGGGTCCTGACCTGGGTCCATGTGTGTGTCTTGTTGACTCTGTAGTGAAGCTGACAGATGCAGTTTTTGATGCAATTCCAAGACACAACAATGGAGTCCTGGGTGGAGCTGAGAGCCGTTAAAACAGGCTGGAGGGGTCTGACTGAGGAGAGGAGACAAGGAAGCAAGAAGATGAGAAACAAAACTATTTCATGATCATTCGAGGTTGTCAACCGTCTGCTAGTTTTTAGTGGAGAAATCATCCATGGGTGGAGATACCAGGGGAGGGAAGGGATGTTTTTTTACCAGAATCCCACTGTGACATCACAAGGAGAGCACATTTGAAAAAGAGCATTGTTCTCTGTGTTGTAAGACTTATACAGACCACAAACAAAGAAAAGGACTGGATGGGTTTATTTCACATGTTGTGGGTCAGTAGACTCTCAGGTTACCAAATATATGTTCAAAAACACTGTAGAAGAGGATTTTTCATAATATGTCTCCACAGTTTGCTCAAAAGTCTGGACCACCTACCTGCTTCTTTCAGATTCAAAGTGTGAGGGCGGGACCAGATCTCACTCTCCATCATGTAGTTCTTGATCCTGGCTGTTACATCGAAGACGGCTAATGGGTTGATCAGAGACGAACATGACAGGATTCCAAGATTTCTACACAAGAAGAAAAAAAAAAAAAATCTGATCTGAGGCAAAGATGCTTCTTCTTCTCCCACGTCTAACAGCAGTTAACCGCCTTTACATTTCAGAAGTAAAGGATGTAGCTCCACACACACAGGTGTTTGGATCTTCTTTAGCTCCCTCTGTGTTTACCTGCTGCTGAAGATCAGAGAAACATCCGACTGTGTGTGGCTCTCTGACTCCTCGCTCCACTCACACGTCACCGTTTGGTGCATCTGATAGTAGTAGCAGGACATGTTCAAGTTCTCTGTAGAAAAACAACAACAGGAAGAAGGAACATTAGATCATCCAAAAAAACATGCAATCACATCAGCCTGATTTCAGGTCCAGGTCCAGGTCCAGGTCCAGGTGAGGTTATTCAGGCGTCTGATCAGGACGCCTTCTGGTCGTGGGCACGTCCACCAGGGAGGAGACCCAGTGGTAGACCCAGAGCTAGCTGGAGGGATCATATATCCCTTCTGGACTAGGAACGCCTCGGGACTCTGGAAAACATCGCTGGGAGGGGGGGACGTCTGGGGCGACTTGCTTACCGCGGCCGGCCTCGGATAAGAGGAAGATAATGGATGGATGGATATTTCCTAGGTTCAAGATTTAAACTGCTAAACATTTACCAAATATATGTTACTATATAATATAATATATATATATAAATATATGTTACTATATAATATAATATATATATAAATATATATATAAATATATGTTAATATATAACATAATATATATATAAATATATATATAAATATATGTTACTATATAATATAATATATATATAAATATATGTCAATATATAATATAATGTATGTTAATATATAATATAAATATATATATATATATGTTAATATATAATATATATATAAATATATGTTAATATATAACATAATATATATATAAATATATGTTACTATATAATATAATATATGTTAATATATAATATAAATATATATATAAATATATGTTAATATATAATATAATATATGTTAATATATAATATAAATATATATATAAATATATGTTAATATATAATATAATATATGTTAATATATAATATAAATATATATATAAATATATGTTAATATATAATATATAAATATATAATATAATATATATATAAATATATGTTAATATATATATAAATATATGTTAATATATAATATAATATATATATAAATATATGTCAATATATAATATAATATATGTTAATATATAATATAAATATATATAAATATATGTTAATATATAAATATATATATAAATACATGTTAATATATAATATATATATAAATATATGTTGGAGAAATGACTTAAATCAGAGACTTTAATATGTTTACACTTGTTTGTTTGTTTGTACTCACTCTGTATAGACGAAGGCGGCCGGGGGTCACAGTCCTGGAGGTCGGTGACACAGGCTCGCTTGTGCTTTTCACACAGCTTCAGGTCGATGTCCTTCACTGTCACTTCTGACACACAAACACACACAAACACACACAAACCATCGTGTCAAACCAACAGCGTGCAGCCTCTGTTTGTTTATTGTTTATCTCTGAACTCCGCTCTTTCAAATTCCTCGTATGTGTGAGATATCTGGCCAATCAAGCTGATTCTGATTTTGATAACGAAGCCTGTTTTTTTCTTGGGATAACGACAACAAGTTAATTTTAGCCGTTTTCTCGAGATCTCAAAAAATCGTCGACATCACGGGAAATCCAGCGAGATAAATACATTTAAAGGAAAACGGCTGAATTTACTCGTTTTAACAGGAAAACAGAGAAAGATTAAAAAAGGGGATGAACTGTACGTCCACATAGGGCTCCTGTAATTTCAGCTGTTTACTCAAGATCTCAAGAAATTATCGTTATCACTGGAAAACCGGCGTTGTGGTTCCGGGAAGGCGAGATAAATAAGTTGAGATCTTGACAGAAAAACAGAAATTCACTTATCGTGGGAAAATTGAGGGAAATGAAATGCACAGTCCACGTTGGGCTTCCGTAGCCGACACTTTAGTGCAGCATGAAGACGGTTAAATTTGAGATTCAAGTTCTGAGAGACCTTAAATATTCCAGCGAGAAACCAGTTAATTCAAGGCAGACTGAAAAGTACATACTCGTACATGTGACTAATAACACACTGATGTCAACACTGTGAGGTTTCACATCTCAGCAACACGCAGAGAATAGTTTAAAATGACTCACCGAGAGAGAAGACGCAGAGGAGGCGCGTCAGCGTGCAGAGAGCAGGGAGACACAGACGCTCCATCTTCACCGCTGAACTTAATGAATATAAAGATGTGTTTCAGTCTTAATATCTAAGAAAGTCCATTTCTCCACCTGATGAGCTTCAGACCGTTTGAGTCTCCCTCAGTGAAGATCTTATTTTCCCCTCTGGTGAGTTAAAGATCTTTGTGTGGGATGAGGAAACCAAAAAAGATAAGCAGCTGAGGTCGCTGTGAGGAGGAAGTTGCTTCATGTCAGCCTCACATTCATTTCCTGGAGGTCTACACGAAGCCCCACGCCACCACAGAAACCTTCACCCAATATGTTTCTCTCTAAACCCTGACCCTGATTGAACAAGTGGTCCTCACTAGACTTTAGTCCACAATTTGTTAAGATCAAGACATGAGCTTTTTTTTTTTTTTGAACCAGGCTGTAAACATGTTAATCTCTGCTGTAAAAACAGGCTTTTTAGAATGGGTGTGTATGTGACTTCCTGTTCCTCTGCAGCCAGCCTCTAGTGGACACTCCAGGAACTGCAGGATTTTGCACCTCACTATCGACTTTCTTTTTCCAGGGTTGAGCTGCAGAGAAGCGTGGGGTTATTAAACGCCAGTTTTCAAAGGTTAACAGCTTTACTAACGCTAACATTGCCTTCATTCTTGATACATCGATATGTTTTATATACTACGTGTTCTAAAATGAAACAATCTCCGTTTTTTTAATGATCGATAATAATGAAAAGTACAGAAACTTAAGGGTCCAATCAGTGAGCTGTGTAGAGAGTGAGATGATAAAGGTATCTTACTATCTGATCATTAAGGAAACATGTTGAAGTGCTGGCTTCTCTGACAACAATGCAGCAGCCAGTATGTCCTCCTTCTAACTTTAGATTCTGCTCCTGAATGCTCTGGATTTGTTTGGACCAGAGAAGGTAGGCGCTTTTAAGTCGACCCTTTTAAGTCGATGCTTGATTTCAACACCATTGTGTCGACATCTGATGGTTTGGGGAAGGCGTTCACTCTTGGCACACAGCAGCACGCAGCACTGGTCTGATAAGGTCGCTGTGTAAATGTGATGTTTCTCATGCTGTGCAGAGAACGGTCTCTCGTTACTGCAAAAGGATCGCTGCAACACCTGTTGGTTTGACCTGATAACTGCTCTCATATCTGACAAACCGAGGGGCGTCCAAAACGGCCGTGTGGGGGCGTGTCTTAAAAGCACCTACCTTCTCTGGTCCAAACAAATCCAGAGCATTCAGGAGCAGAATCTAAAGTTAGAAGGAGGACATACTGGCTGCTGCATTGTTGTCAGAGAAGCCAGCACTTCAACATGTTTCCTTAATGATCAGATAGTAAGATACCTTTATCATCTCACTCTCTACACAGCTCACTGATTGGACCTTTAACATTCATGTGCAGGGACTATGACTAGGTGATCTTTGTCAGTGAAAAGGTTTAATGTAGTTTTTTTTCATTCATCAGTAACCTTCTCTCATGAAACATGACGTCAAAACAGAAATATCCAACATTTATTTTTTACTTTCTTCAAAAAGCAAAACTTCAGCTCATCTCTGCGTTTTCTTTTTTTCTTGTATAAAAAAAAATGAAACAAAAACTTTTGCCTTGTACAAACATTTAAAAATGACTAACAGCAAATAAACGTTAGAGAGAAATGAGAGAGAAGCTGTACACATCAGTGAAGAACGAGTGGGTCGGTCAGCGCCGCTCGTCACAGCGTGCAGCGAGCTGAGCTCACACACACTCACTCTGTGGATCAGCAGAGGAAAGAAGTACTTTCTGTTGACGTGAAATTCATCGAGCCGTTTGACCTTTAGGCTCCTGACAGCAGCAGAAATGTGGCGTTAATGGATGTCAGACAGAAAACTTTGACCCCTCGTAGCTGCAGTGGTTTCTGCCCGGCGACAAAGACGAACAACAACTGAGAACGTATTTACAAAAGAAACGGATCAGATGTAAAATATTTCCCCACTAGCTCGTGGTGCGTTCACATGATTCAAGGAGTCAGATCGATCACTTTAGATTCTGATTTCATACGTACAAAAAGAAAAAAAAAGAAGCTGCACCAGGAAACTAAAAAGCATCACAGAAAAGACGAGATGGAGAAAGCAGAGCACGGGGAGGCTGAAGCAGCTCCTCGTATTTAATGAGTTTGGATGTGATTGTGAAGCAAGCTGACGGTAAAAGAGTTAAAAAAAAAAACCTGCAGACGAGAGGAGTCAGAGTTCAGGGTGTGAGGAGACGTGAAGAGCTTCATGAGAAGTGAACTGGATTCTTAAGAAGAAGAATTCATCTGTCAGTAAACAGCATCAGACTGATGATTATCTGGACCTCATAGATAACGTTCAGGTTTGTGTGGAACATAGAGATGGAGCAGCTAGATTGTTGGTTGTGACAAGCCGCGGCTCGGGCCACTGTTGTTGTAATTCTCATTGTAGCCACACGGGGCAGCAGCTCAATCTGTACCACAGAGCACTTTAATACATTTTAATCCAACAGAAATATTTCATCATTCAACATCGACCACACCTCCTGTTTCCTCCTGACGTGATTTTTCTGTAAGCTGCAAAAACTAAAATCTACGGAAGCCCAAAGCGGACACTCATCTATTCGTTTTATTTATCTCAGTTTTCCTGTCATAACGAGCAGATTCTCAAGAAGTTAACAAATTCATTTGATTTATTTGAATCATGGGAAAACCATCGTTGTCATCCCGGGACGCCGCGACAAATAAACAACAGGAATCTACTCGTTAAAACGGGAAAACAGTGTCCTCTTTGGGCTTCCGTACAAATCAATCAAATGAGCGCATTTAACTTGTTTCTAGTTGAAAATCTTCTTATAGAAAAACTACGGCCTGCATCATCTGATCGTGCAGAAAGAAAACGTCTCATTTCACAAACATCACTCTGATAAAACTGAAAGACCTTCAGGCCCGATTGATTTTGCTTTTCAATAAAACTCCACCCGGACTTATGAAATATCTCCCACTAGAAATGAGACGATTACACTCGTTGAGTTTTGAGTCTTCCCCGTCGCTTCAAAGATTCAGAGAGATTCCAGCCAAATGGGAGAGAAATTATTTTTCACCTTTCAGGGTTTCTGGTTTCTTTTGTTGTCTTCACTGCTTCAAGTGCTTTCTGACGCCGCTGTAAACGCCGGCGGCTACAAAGTGACAAAAATCTTTTTTTTTTTTTTTTTTAATAACTTACGTTTCCAACATCCCTTCTGACTCCATTTCCCAGAAGTCCATTCTGCACTTCAGTATAGCGATGATCTGCAGGTCTAAATATTTGTGTCTGTGACATCACCATGATGTCACATGTTGACCTCGGCTTTGTGACTTTTAAAGGCCAATAACACCCCCCCCCCCGGCAGATTCAGGACAAACGGGCCCGTCTCTTGGTTATTCGTCCATGCATCACTTTGGTTTATCGCTCCTCTCCATCCGTTCTGATTCTTTTGTCTCTTCTCCGAGCGTCTCCCCTCGGCGAGTGATTGAACAGCTGCTGACGCTGCACGACCTCTCTCAGCCTCGCTCTTTAGATATTCTTTACAAGTTCATGATTAGGAGTTCAGGAGAGAGGTCAAAGGTCAGAGCAACAAGGTAAGCAGGAAAAAAAAAGAAAAGACAAAAGACGAGAGTTCAAAAAGAAATTGTGATTCCAAATAAAAAAATGAAGCACCCACTTCTCCCCCGGTGAGCTGAAGACCGGCTCTGATTGAAGTTCTCAGAAAACACCTGGACGTGTTTGAACACATTCAGAGACGAGCAGCGTTCTGTGTGTGTGTCAGTCTGTGTTTCCCTGTGTGTGTGTGTGTGTGTGTGTGTTTGTGTTATTTGTTGCGCAGCAGCTCCAGCTGGTCCTGGTACTCCGTGAAGAGTCTCTGGAATCTCAGGTTCTCACCGATGACGGGTAAAACCTCCCGCAGCAAGTCCCGCTTACGCAGACCCTGAAAGCACAGAAACGATGAAACAAACGATGAGCGTGTGCTCGAGGTGACGACACGACTTCTAGTTTTTTCTTCTACACACAGGAAACAGGAAACAGGAAAAGTAAACATGAAGGAGTTTAAAATAATGTGACGCTGTGAGGTCGTCACTACGTCAGAGCTTTAAACTTAAAGATGATCAAAGTAAAACACCAGACGATATGAAGATACCGGCTTCGTTACCACGGCAACAAACAAGAAGTTCTAGGCGCCACATGTCTGGTGATTTCTAGTTTGAACGACTCGCTCTCTCGTGAAACATATCGAAGAGTGTCGATGTCGTACCAGAGCGGTCGGCTCCCACGATGTAGAGACTGATCTGTGGACGGGACCCAGAAGCTCCTGACAAAGTTCTCTGAGTCGAAACTCAGAGCCTGGAGGGAACACACAGACAGACAGACAGACAGACAGACAGACAGACAGACAGACAGACAGACAGACAGACAGACAGACAGACAGACAGACAGACACACACACACACACACACACACACACACACACACACACACACACACACACACACACACACACACACACACACACACACACACACACACACACACACACACACACACACACACACACACACACACACACACACACACACACACACACACACACACACACACACACACACACACACACACACACACACACACACACACACACACACACACACACACACACACACACACACACACACACACACACACACACACACACACACACACACACACACACACACACACACACACACACACACACACACACTCTCTCTTAGCTTCATACTAAAAAAAACATACATTTCTTGCACTGATGGAAAATAACTGCAAGAAATACCAGAAATGGAGAGAATAACTTCCAGGGTTAGGGATAAAGAGATAGAGTACCGCTGGTCCAAATGGGAGGCTATTATTTAATTAATGAATTCATTTATGAATAACCATTAATGTAAACGATACTGAATGAATTAAAAAAATAAAAATAAAATAAACAACAAAAAAAAAAACCATGATATTGACAGATCTTGGTTAAGTGCAAACATGCATACAATCTTAGATGTTAATATCTGCAGGAGATGACGCACATTTACTTTTTTTTTGTTTATTTATCTATTTTTTTTCATTTAAACCTTTTCTACTTCTTTTTTATTTTTATTTCTTGAACAGTATGCTGAACCTGACTCTCTATATGTTTGTAAAAAGGAGGCACAAAGCGCTGCATGCTGCCTCTGTTATATTTTGAATCTGCATACTCTGTGTATATATTTCTGTTTTGTTTCCTTTTCACCACTGGGTGTTAAAAATGTTGCAAATACGTAAAGTACGAATGATCGGAAACGTTAATGTGTTGCAATAGAAGTAAAAAAAATAAAACAATAAAAACATGAATCAGCAGGAAGTGTAAATACAGATGTCTGTACCTTCGTTGACGAGGAATCGGGCGTAGATGAGCAGCCAGTAACGATACTCCTGAGCCGACTGTAACGTCAGAGCGGACGCCAGCTGGTTCTCCAGGAAGGCGAGCGTCATGCTCTGCTGCAGGTGGTGAGGCGTAGAGGAGAGGCGGGACGCCAGCCGCCCGGCACTGCAGCGACCACACACACATTCATTATGTTTTGAACTTTAAGAGGTTACGTGTGGGGATAGAATGTAGAATGGACATGATGTAAGAAACGTGGACGTACTTTAGATTGCGTCCCTGCATGACGGCGAGCGGCCCCGAGGACACGGGCGCCTCATTGGTGGGAAGGCAGCTCCTGAAGTCAGCACACTGGACCAGAGAGTCTCCTCTGTCTGCGATCAGAGTCCTGACAGAGAAACAGAAAAACTCTTCATCAGTTTCATTTAGAGACGCTTCATCAGCTTTGTGTTTTTATCTCTCTCTCTCCTCGCTCTCTCGTTAGAGTCTCACCACGTCTCCAACGACGAGCTGAAGCAGTACGACTTCCCGTTGGACAGTCCGATGACAGGGACTCCCTGCTGAGTCAGCAGAGACTGAGACACCGT